>NC_081543.1:32744150-32745554 GCF_901000735.1 Corylus avellana | reverse complement strand
CGTTACGCTTGACATCTAGGTTTTTTTTTTTTTTGAGAAACACTTGACATCTAGGTTTTTTTTTTTTTTGAGAAACACTTGACATCTAGGTGATTTGAGGAGAAACGCTCATCTATTTGCTCCTCTCAATCAATGGGGGTGAGGTTATATAGGCCTCATTAGATGGGTTGGGGCATTAGACTACTTGTGAGCAATTCGAGTGACTGTCATTTTTTCTCTCTCATTATGTTTTTGAGTGCTCTTGGACGGAGGGTTTGTGATTCTTACTCTAGCTATTGTAGTAGTGTATTTCCACTCTCGGAAGAAAAAAGACGGTGAAAACGTGGAATAATAACAAAATAATTCAATCGCAATGCAAGTAAGGTATTGTTTTATTTGGCTATGCTATTCTAATTTTCTAACAATTAATTTGCATTGGCAAGGACTATTTCTAGCAAAAGCCATGTGGGAAGACTTGGATAATCTGAAAAAGTTGACGGACTCGTTTTTTAATACAAAAAATGATTTTTGTCAAGACATGATTTTTTCTTGAAAAGGGCTTTTGAGGTAATAAATGGACTTTTAAGACTCTTCACCGCAATCACAAACAGGTTTTAACACACTTTAAGCATTTAAAATGCTTGTGTGTATACTCTAGTATGGTGCTAAGCATCGGATATGAGCGCTTGGCTTTGGCTTTAGGGCGCTAGTGGCGCATTGATGGCACACTTGACACTTAGCACGAAGCATCGGAGCGATTTGATCTTGACCATTCATTTTTGGACGGTTAGGATCATTCGATCTAGTGGTTTGATCTAGACAGTAGGATGCTTCTTAAGTAAATCCAGTGATTTGATTTATTGAACTGTAATTAAAGTTAATTGTAAGATCAAATTAACTTTGATACTACGATTAAGATCTAATAGTTATTATTAAATAATAGTTGATGATTATTTAATCTAACAGTCATAATTAAGTGTATGTTAGATTAGCAGTTTAATTTCGAAATTATATCTGCAGTTTAGTTTTTTGAAAAAGCATAGATAATTATCTCTGCTTCTATTCTCTACTAAACTACATAAGTTTTTCTGGGCTCCATTGTATCTTGGAGAAATATTTGTTGTTACCCAGTTGCATACCATTTATGATGGGGACAAATAATTTCTTAAGGAAAGTGACATTATAACACACCTTAGGACCAATTTCGTTTTTCTATTTCTCTTATTTTTTTAACATGAACGACATAATTTTTGTTAGTTCAACATTTATATATCTCAAACTATATAGTGATAAGTGATTGAGTAAGAATTCCTTCTTAGTAATTTTGTTTTTTGTTTTTCGTTTTTGCATATATATATATATATATATATATATATATATATATTTCATTTTTTGGCATACAAAAACTAATTTTTGGGCGGGGAC
>NC_081543.1:32683623-32744050 GCF_901000735.1 Corylus avellana | reverse complement strand
GCCACCGCTTTTGCCAAATGGGGATGCCCAGAAAGGTGGGAATGGCAATGGGGCTACAAAAGTTGACGGCACCATTGAAGCAGGAAACACTTCCAACATCGTCGTTGTCGTTGCCACGGCCTAGGTTCCTCCAAAAGGTGGTGTTCTCACACTCATTCGGCGTGTACTTCCCATGCTCCTCTGCATAGGTCCAGCCATGCTCACCCGACCATCATGAAGTTGCTTTGTTTGGTGGAGGAGCTTTGGAAGTGAGTTGCGATTGAAGATTGAGCTCCTCGAGCAAAATCTCTTAAACGTGTTCACTACCATTGTCCCGATCCCCGAGAGCGAGATCTCCCCCAAGTATGAATGGTATTCTCCTTTGGAACCCAAGCCTTCTTAAAATAGTCTCTTAACATTTGATTTTTGAAACCATGATTTTTCAACTTATCCAAACTAGTCAAAACAATTTTCATCATACTAAACGAACTCTCATAACTATTTCTATAATATAAACTATCACTCAAAGGGTCATAGAGTTCCAATTTGATCGAATATGAATAATTTTGCCACAATGATTGTAACATCCCCAGTCCGTTAAGACTGAGTTTGCCACTTTTCTTCTTTTTCAACAAAAATTCTTGCAAAGATCTATAAGGTCTATCAGAGTACTTGATTTTAAAAGATACAATAAATGCGTAAAACATTTTCTTTCAAGATATTTTATTACAAGCGGAATTAAAAAAAACCATTAGATTTTAGTTGCGGAATATCATATCATTACAATAACTTATATGAAAAGACTTTGAAAATTAATAATTATTCCCACCCCATTCCGGCCTCCTATTCCAGCATCCTTTCTACCTGAAAACAAGAAATAAATCTGAATGAGCCCAAAGGGGGCCCAGCAAGTAAAATCCACAACCATAAATAGTTTTACTCCTTGTTCTCAGTTTTAAAAATCGTTTTCGCAAATAAATATAATTCTAGCCATAATAATATCTGTATGTACGGTTGCATCTCCCGTAACATATACATACTATTACATCTAGTAATAGATCATCGTTGTAAATCATCTTTATAAATCATCATCATAATGCATCATTATAAATAATCTTTGTAAATCATCATAACATATCATCGTTGAAAATATAGTATCATTTTCTCATAATAGGGCCCATGTACACTATTACCCCTGTGTACGAGGGTTGCGGGTCCTTGTGACCATGGCACTGAACTGTGGCCTCAGCCATGCCCGACCGTTAATTAACTCTTTTCTTGGTGCACTCAACGGTCATGTTGATGGAATACCACCTTCAGGCATAGCCTCCTTCAGTGGTTTCGCCTCCATCCGAGTATCGGTACCGAACTCTTTCTCATTCTTACTTATCTTGGGGCCAAAAATACTCTCCTCCATACATGTGCCCTCATTTCATAAACATTTATCTCATCTCTTGTACTTTTCTTTGTACTTCTTTTGATGCATCTTAGGGCAACATGTAGGAGGGTTTATCATTTTTTTTCTTTCTTATAATCATCATCATTTCTCAACTTTCTTTTCTCAAAATGGAAACCTTTTCAAATATAAACTTGTTGTACTTAGAAAGCGTTTAAATAAATAGAAACTTTCTAGATAATTTTTTTAGAAATCCTTCATGCATGCAACATAACTTCATAATACGTAAATAAAATAATCATTTACAATTTACTAAAGAATGAATAAATAGCATGATATGAAGTAATTTTAAAAGGGGTAGTGAATTTACTTACCTCTAGACTGAAGCTAAAAGTGGTATGAAGGAATCTAGTTGCTCCAATATGACTAACACCACTAGTATATCTTTTGAAACTAATTTCTAAAGTCCGCTATCTCTTGTGTTCTTTCTTTCTTGTAGCGCTTGGTCTCGCCCTTTCTCTCTCTGTTTTGAGTAAATACTCTTAGAAAGAAGAAAGACCAAGTAAAAAGCGGAAGAAGGAAGAATATATATGCAAGAGATGGGAGAGGAGATGAGTTGTGAAAATTGTGAAGGAGAAGAGTTCTATTTATAGGAGAAAATCAAACACTATTCTACCTTCAATTTACAATTATACCCTCATTTTACTATTTCACCAACCCTATACTATTCCACCAACCCTATACTATTCCACCAACCCTATACTATTCTACCTTCAATTTACAATTATACCCTCATTCTATCTTCAATTTACAATTATACCTTCATTTTACTATTTCACCAACCCTATACTATTTCACCAACCCTATACTATTTCACCAACCCCTATACTATTCTACCTTCAATTTACAATTATACCCTCATTCTATCTTCAATTTACAATTATACCCTCATTTTACTATTTCACCAACCCTATACTATTCTACCAACCCTATACTATTCTACCAACCCTATACCATTCTACCTATACTATTCTACCTTCTTATTCTACCATGCTTATACCTACCATTTACTATCCTATTATTTCACCAATTACCATTCTATAATTACCACTCTCATAAATTTCCCAAGAATTAAAATCCTTAGCTACAATGGATATTAAAATAACATCATTATCAAAATAATCTATTTAAATAGCTTTAAAAATTCTGGGACTCTACAATGATAGCAAGTATGGACAAATTTCTAGGAAGCATGCCTCATGCTAATGGGCATACCTAAACTTAGGTATAGTCACACAAGGCCAATAATAACTTCCTTACTCATATCACCTGTAGAATGAACAAAGGTAATCTTACCCTTAGGCTCTATTTACTTCAACGTAAAATAGTTTCCTTCATAAAATATTTTTAGGGAAGCCATTTTCTTTGAAAATGTTTTCCGTCGAAAACATTTAATGGCGTGTATCGTGCGTGCGGAAAATTATTTTTTTATTTTTTTATATATATTTTTTCCAATAAGGTCCCCGTTGGCACTTGTCCGGGACCCGCCCGGGACTTGTTTGAGACCCCGCCGAGATCTGCCCGGAACTTGACTGGGACCTACCCAGGACTTGTCCGAGACCTCACCGTGACCAGCCTGGGACTTGACCGAGACCTACCCAGGACTTGATTGGGACTTGATCGGGACCCGCCTGGGACTTGACCAAATTTGCTCGGGACTCGCCCGGACTTGCCTAGGACCCTGCCGGGACTGGCCCAGGACTTTATTGGAAAAAATATATATAAAAAAGTTTATTTTCTGTGCACGCGGTAAACGCTGTAAAATGTTTTCGACATAAAACATTTTTCAAAAAAAATGATTTTATGTAAAATATTTTCCGTCGGGACCTGCCTCGAGTCCCCATCAAGTCCCGGCAGGGTCCCGGGTGGGTCCCTGGCAGGTCATGAGCAAGTCTTGGGCAAGTCCCGATCAAGTCCTGGGCGGCTCCCGGCGGGATCCTGGGAAAGTCCATAGCGGGTCCTGAGCAGGTTCGATCTGATCCCCGTCAGGTCCCGGTCAAGTCCCAGGCAAGTCTCGGGCGGGTCTTGGGCAAGTCCCAGGCTGGCCCGATCCGATCCTAGGCGGGTCCCGAGCAGGTCCCGGCGAGGTCTTGGGTAAGTCCCGGTCGGGTCTCGGGCGGGTCCCATTCAAGTCTAGTCAGATCTAGGGCAGGTCTTGGTGGGGTCCCAAGCGAGTCCTAGGCAAGTCCCAGTCAAGTCCCAAACGGGTCCCAGGCAAGTCCCCAGCGAGGTTCTAAGCGGGTTTTGACAAGGTCCGTCGATTTAAGAATGAGATGCTCAAAGACGGAAAATGGTTTATGGTTTTGAAAACCGTAAAATATTTTTCGAAAATTAAAGAAGAATTTTCGATCAAAAGGAAAATATTTTCTGTTGACCACTATTTTACGTCAAAGTAAACACCGTTAAATGAGGAAATATTTTTTTGAAAACCATTTTTCGTCGAAATAAACGGAGCCTTAGTGGCAGGTGGGTCATGTGAAGTAGAAGGGACAAAATATCATATAGACCTAAAATCCAATCCACACTCGCTCGGATACCTCTTGAAAGGATCGAGATCCAACCTTAAACACACAACATACAATACGCATAGAATTTAAGATGAAATTTTGGAGCAATGAATAAAAAATAAGCATAAAGAAAGCTCATCACAAACAATAAACACAAGATTTTTGGTAACGAAATGTAAACTCTTTGAGCACCTTGAAAAATAAAATCATTACAGGGCAGCCAAACTCAAAAATTAATCACTAAAGAAGATTTAGAGTATAAACATAGTAAACTAACAAAATTTCTTCAATTCATATAGCATTAGGACAATTTTCTAATGGCTTTTTAATGGCATTATAAAATCTTGAAATTTCAAACCCTAACTTTTATTCCAAAACAATTAAAATGTTTAAAAAGTTACATCTCTTGTTTTGAACACCGATATCAGCTAATACTTTAGATCAAATAGATAGCCCTTTATTTTAATTTTTTAATATGATTGTAAGACCCTAACATTTATTATAATAGTGAGCCTTCTAGTAGAGTAACTCTACAAGTCCCTCTTGTGTTTCTCAAAAAATGAGGTGACTTTTTAAATCACAATTTGATTAAAATTAAATAATATCAATTATAAGCCCAATGGTAACTTTAAGAGCCACATCATCTTTGGAGAGAAACAAGGGGAACTTGTAGCATTAATCTTTAGTATAATACACATATTTCTCTTGTTAGGCCATGTGCATTGAAAATGGGATCAAATGCAACTATGAATTACTTCTCTTGCATCCTTGTAGATGATGTATGTTGTCTCACTTAATTTATGAGTATAGTATTAGCTATTAATTATTTTGTTTATTTTGTATAAATAATTAAAATAAGAAAAATGTTAATTTCACAAACAATATTTTTTTTAAAAAAAAACTTTTACGACATGATGCAGTACAATAATTAAGAGAATAACTTCTATAGGGTTTTGGCACGAACCAAGACCTTTGTGCCCTCCAATAAGATCATGACAAATCAATGTGGAACACCATAACAAAAATAAACATAAACACTTAATTTATTCTCACCAAGACCTTAAATGGGTTAAAACAAAAAAATCTTATAAAATAAACCTTTCATCTTCTTCTTCTCTAGACCCATCGTTAGCCACCAACCCTAGACTGCGCCGGAGATGATGCTGGCCGGCCCAGACCTTGCCAATGCTCCTCTCCCTCTCTCTCTCTCGCACACACCGGCAACAGAGAAGAAAGCCGGTGCTCCCTCTCCCATTTCAAAGATTTGGATTGATTGCTTAATTTTCAACATGTCCAACAGCAGAGAAATAGGAGAACCCAAATCTTGAAAATTAAGCAATCAACCCAAATCTTTGAAATGGGAGAGGGAGCACCAGCAACATAGAAAAAAAGTCTCTGTTGCCGGTGAGATAGAGAGAGGGGGTGGCCAGCGTGGTCTCTAGCAAGTTTTAGGCTGATCGGGGTCGTCTTTGGCGCTGTCTGGACTTGTCGGTGATGGGTTGGTGGCTGACGGTGGGTCTAGGAAAGAAGAACATGAAAGGTTTATTTAAGAAGATTTTTTTGTTTTAACCCATATGAGTTCTTGATGAGAATAAATTAGGTGTTTATGCTTTTTTTTTTTTTTTTGTTATGATGTTCCACGCTAATTTGTCATGTTTTTATTGGAGAGCATAAGGGTCTTAGTTTGTGCCAAGATCTTATAGAAATTATTCTCATTAATTAAATTTATCAAAAATTGAATTTATTTTATTTCCAATAATATTATGCCAGAAAAATTGTAAAATTCCTTGTAAAAAAGCTGATGCGGTTAAAATCTGGATGGCTATGACATGTTTGGAGTAGGACCGTCGTAGAGGATCTAAACTCGCCCAGTTATCTTTTATTTTATTTTTTGTAAGTGCCTAGTTTATTCCCTCCTAGAAAAACTACACTTTGCTGTAAATGGAAAAGTTAAAAAAAGAGAAAACTTTGAAAAAAAAGTACAGAGAGAAAGAAAGAAAGTAAAGAGCATGAGCAGTTGCACGAGAACCAAGCTCTCGAGTCCCCAAGTGCTAAAACAACATAACCCAACCCTGTTGCTAGTTCGCTCGTACAGCACTCCCTAGCTACTCAAAAAAATGTCCAAGTAAATATCTTGTCCTGATTTCTCACCCATCTCTTAAGTTCTGGATTGCTGAGAGAGCCATGAGAAATTTCAATCTCTTTCTCATTTTCATAGCATTTGTTGGTTATACAGTCCAATTTGAAGCGCATGCCGCTCCTGCGGGTAACTATGATTCACCCTTCTGTTTAATGATTTGGGTTAGATTGATCTGTTAGCTTCTTGGGTATGCTTATCTTCTTCTGTTTAATCATGCACTTTTTGCTGTTTTTGGGCATCTTTTATTTATTTTCCTGTGCTCATGGTGCTAATTGCTAAATCCCAAATGTAACCCTCTTTGTTTCTCTCTCTCTTGTTTGCTGATACTAAATTACTATGTGATTTACATAATGGGTATGATTGTTTCCTTACTGTTCTCCTTTTTGAATTGATTTTTCTTACTGTTGCTTTATTTGGGTATTGTTTTGAATGATTTGCTATTACTCAGGGCCATTGATCAAACACTTGTCATCTATACTCAAATGGACCAGGTCATCCTCCAAAACACCCCAATCAGGTTATTTGAAATATCTTTTCTCAGATGAATAGTAGGGATTATTTATTTATTTTTATTTGTGTATGCATATATGTCATTAATCTCACTTCATATATGTCATATGGCATGTTGTTATGCAGATGGGAATGTTCTTCAGTTTGAGAATGGGTACTTAGTTGAGACTGTTGTGGAAGGAAGTGAGATTGGAGTGGTTCCTTACAGAATCCGCATCTCTGAGGATGGCGAACTCTTTGCCGTCGATGAAGTTAATAGCAAAGTTGTTAGGATTACTCCTCCATTGTCTCAATGTATGATTATTCTTGTGCTCTCAGCTTGCTAGAACTTCAGTAATTAACTCTATTTGGATTTTGCCTGTTTCAAGTTTAAATTACTTAATGGCAAGCCTAATTGCTGATGGCAATAAAGTTGTGCTAGAAATGGTTTCATTTATTTGTGTCTGCTCCATTTGGCTGCTGGAAACTGGAAAGAAGGTATAAATGTATTTGCCGAGAAGAAGGAAATACTAAACTTTCTTTTTGGAAAGGAGTAATTCTAAGTTATGAATCTCATAGGCTGATTGCAATGACCTGATTTTCATATTTCAATTTTGTAATTCATACTTGTTTGTTTTTTCTTTAACCTTCCATTATTGCAGATAGTAGGGGAAGATTGGTTGCTGGGTCTTTTCAAGGTTACACAGGGCATGTGGACGGAAAACCTAGTGATGCTCGTTTTAATCACCCCAAAGGCATAACCATGGATGATAAAGGCAATGTGTATGTTGCCGACACCTTAAACCTTGCCATCAGGAAGATCGGTGATGCTGGTATATGCAATTCATGTTAATAGTTATAGCTAGAAGCTAGGTTACAAACATGCCTTTTTTTTTTTTTTTTTGTTGATAAAAACAGAACAGAATCCAAATATTGAATCTTTGTAAGTGCTGAAAGTAGAAGACAGATGTGATACGTCTATGTAGCAATGTAAAAAATGTTAAGAAGATAGGAGTAATACATCTATGTAGTAAAGAATATAGAAACTTTGATTGTGTTGGAATTTTTGAAGCCTTTAAAGTAGAAAACTTTGATCACAAATTATTATTTTCAAGGTTGCTGACTTTGGAAGTTCTTTGTAGGTGTGACAACCATTGCTGGGGGGAAATCAAATGTGGCAGGGTACAGGGATGGCCCAAGCGAGGATGCAAAGTTCTCTAATGATTTTGATGTGGTATATATTAGGCCTACCTGTTCCTTGTTAGTTATTGATAGAGGAAATGCTGCTCTTCGGCAAATCTCTCTCAACCAGGAGGATTGTGATTATGAGGACAGTTCAATTTCTGCCACAGGTGTGGATTACTTATTGTTTGTTTTACACTTCCGTTCCTAAATTCAAGCATCATTAAAAGAAAAAAAAAAATAGAGAGAGAAAAAGGTATCAACAAGATGTTACTGGCTTTGTAGATTGTGATTGTGGGGGCACTGCATAGGTGTGTGCTGAGATTCACATCACCATTTACTAGGTCAATTTCAGCTATATAAGTTTGTAGGAGGAATTCCAGTTATGTCTAATCCCTATGGGGTATCATACTATATAGCTAATTCGTTCCTATCTTGTAATAAAATGGTGTTGGAGCAAATCTAATAACGTCATGTAACTTTGGGATATTGCAACACAATGCAATTCAAAGATTTGAGTGGAATAGATTATGACCCCACTTAGGATTGTGCAGATTTGATGCTTATCAGGAAAAAAAGGATTGTGCATATTTGTTTGTGAGGATGTTGCTCGAGTATATAGTACGTCCCACATCAAGCATGTACTGAGCCAATGTTGGTAATCAGGTACAAGGAATTGCAATTGTGATTAATTCTTTTGGAGTATTGTGCAAATGCAGTTAGAACCATCCCAATATTGTAACATGGATAGACTTCTGGGGCTGGCAAAACAGGTACTTGACACAACCCGATTACGACCCACGAGGACCTGTTACTCGATTAACCTATACACGAACACAACCCGTTTAGCTAAACGGGTTAGACACGATTATAACACGGAAAATAGTCGGGTAACCCAATACGACCTATTTAAAATTACTGGGTCATATCGGGTAGACACGACCCAACACGAGTTGGGTCTCAATCATATCTATCTTATCTTACCTCTTTTTGCCTGTTTGGTTTGTTTTACCTCCATAAGAAATCGAACAAATATGATTAATTCGTCATTTTATATTTATCAGCATTTGTGTCAATTTTACATAATTTGCGGAGGAAAGCAGATGTTCCTTAGAGGACAAATGATGAAAGAATCATGGAGGATGGTGAAGGAGTTATGGTTGCAAATATGAGAGATAAGGCTTCTCTCAAAGGTTGGCTAGAAATAATATGTTTGCCGATTCTCCAGAAAGAAATTCTCATATATCATCCACTTTGGCGTCACCCAATTCACAGAATCAGTGGGAAGGTCATGTCCAAGAAATTGAAAGTTATTTCCAGCAATTATTGTCCTCATATTTGGATGGAGATGACCATGCCCAAGAGAATGATGGTTTCCAGACTAGCCCAGAGTTGCTGGAAAACAGTAATGCTAATATGGAAAACACTGATCACCGATACTGGGATTAAGTTCTGATACTAAGAGATGGTGACATTGGTGAGAGTGGTTTGCAGAATGAGGGTGGATGAGGCGCAGACTGAGTCTTTTGAGAGAGAGGTGGCTATGGGTTTCGGGGGGGGGGGGGCTTGGCCGCTCGGGGCTGTCTCACTGTCTGCATCAGCTGAAATTGAAATGTTAGATGAAATGTTTAGGCCCTTAGGGTTAGGAATGAATCATTTTAGGATTATTATTATTTATTTTTTTTTTTAAACGTGTTTGACGGGTCACCCGGCTGACCTGCCAAACACGAACTTAACCGTGTCCTACTCGACCCGATTAGGACCCGAACCTGATAAGTCCAAATCCAATACTTGTTAAATTCGTGTGGGGTTTGTTGGTCGTGTCAAAATTGCCAGCCCTACTTCATAACATGGCACCGTGCAATACAAGTTTGTGCTGAGTCTCACATTGACCATGTACTTGGTCAATTTGGACTATATAGTGTGTACGGGAAACTCTAATTATGACTAATCCTTTTGGGTGTCCCGCCATTAGCTAGTATAACTTGGGGATACTGCAACATAATGCAAGTCAGAGATTTGAGTGGAAGAGATTATGGCACCCTTTTATCTTTCAAAATTGATTGTGAGAATGTTGCACAGGGTACACATCAAGCATGTGCTGAGCCGATGAGGGAATTGCAATTGTGATTAGTCCTTTTAGGTATTGTGCAGATGTGGTTAGAACATTCCTATCTTGTGACATGGATAGACTTAGAATCTAATGCTATATGTAATATTAATTTGTGTTAAGAGGACTTCATAATGAAGATTGCTATATAGTAATATTAATTGTTGTTTGCACACTCAGTTTATACTGCTGAATTTAGGAGGGCCATTTTTGGGTTTTACTGTTTTATTAGCCTGTTTGTCTTTCTTATTGCACAAGTCTCTCTGATTGCCTTTATACGGTATAGAGATATAAGGATACAAGTACATGTTCAAAGATAGAATAAAGATCTTTGTGGTCATGGAACACAAATAAATAACCTTAGGCAGATTGTGCACAAGCTGTCTAGTCCTTTCTTCACATGTTATTATGGTCATCATCTTCATCTGCGTCTAAATCCCTCTAGGTTTGGAACAGTACCAGTCATCCTTTCCAGTCATGTCCATCAATAAGTGCATTTTCAGCATCCTCACTCACTGTCCTCATGGCTCAGCCTCTCTTGTGGTGGTGCAGCCTTGACTTGTCTAAAACACTGTAATCTAATAATACACCTTTCCAGAAGACTTGCACAATACTGAGCTGAACAATGTTATCCTGAGGATGAACTCATGAGCTTTGCTATGAGTCCTTTTAAATGATGACTTTGCACTAGAAAAAATCATGGATATCCTGTTCATATTTCTAAAAGGGGTTAACGTTCATATATTCTCTGTGAATGGAAACTAAAAGTTAGGGGAAAAAATTCAGAAAAGGTTCATGTCAATTACAAAACCTTCATATAGATCCATGGAAATTTACGATTGGACATGAGATGGATGGCAGTCATTGCACCTGCTTAAAGGAGAAACATACATGGTTATCCATGCAAACAATTGTCTATGCATGCTGAAAACTATATGACTGTAAAGAGTGGAATCTGATGGTGAATGGCCATGATATAAGCTATAGAATACATGTCTTCGTGATAATTACATCATAAAACTATCAAATAATGAATGTTATTGTAATAGGCTCCTGACCAGCAAAAGAAGAAAATAATATTAGCATGTTCCTACTCATTTTTTAAGTTAGACCTCTACAAATGTTAGTCTCCAGTTTGACAATAACTGATATGCTAGTTTGGAGTCAATAACTTACACACTAGTTGGTTTTTGAAAAATGTTAAGCATAGCATGTCTTTTCCATCAAACTGAGAGCAATGAAAAATGCAGCATCTAGTTTTTCATTATTATGCCTTGGTTTGCATTTCTTATGTTCACAAGATATGCTAGCTTGCCAGATGGTTGGAAAGCTTGCACGTAGGAAGGCAAGGCAACAAGGTTGCACATGCTTGAGTTGTTTATTAGTTGTTTTGGGGTGGATTAAGTCCCTGACTTCCTCATTCCATGATTCCATGTATTCAGTATTATATTTTGTTTCAATTTAATAAATCTATTGTCCCATCTAAAAATTGGAATTATTTCTTCTTTCTCATGGCTGAGGCTCTTGTTGCATTGCCGCATAGTGACTTACTTTGGATGTTATGGCAGATGTGCTTATGGTTGTTGGTGCTGTCTTGGTGGGATATGCTACATGTATGCTTCAGCAGGGACTTGGACCTACTTTTTCCTCGAGGACGGTATATCTCTTTCAACCAATTAAGTGAAGAAATATAAAATTGAGATAGTTTGGACTGTTCAAACTATGATTTCCTATTTCAATTTCATTCTCTTTTCTCTATCTTGTCCAGATCCAAATGCATTCTGACTAATTAAAACATGTGTACTCTTTCACCAAGTTCTTTAATAGTTAAAAGAGAACTTCCTACCAAAAGTTTTTTAAGCTCATTTGTATTTTAGGTTATTAGCTATTATTTAAAATAGATTTCTGATTCTCCCTTTTGTGGGCAAGTAGATTAACAGGCACCTTGTGGTCTTCACTGTCATTTCTGTTGTTTTAATAATCTTGAAACTTGTTTTTCGCTGGGCTTGGAAGCTCAAACCATGATTTTTCTGTTAAAAATAGATGCCCATCTATGTGTACTTGTCGTCTAAACCTCATTGCATTACTGTTGCAGCAGCAACTTGCAGACAGTGAATTTAAGGATCATTCAGGCAAGGAAAAACCCACTCCCATCGTGGATAGTGTAAAAGAGGAACCAGGATGGCCTTCTTTTGGACAACTCATCATCGATCTGTCCAAGCTTGCACTTGAAGCATTGGCTGGCATGCTCCTTTATTTTGTACCCTCTCGATTCAGAACCGGTCGCCACAGGAATGGCCTCACTCCATTAAAAGATTCCCTGCGGATGCCCGAAGATGAAGCTGAGCCTGCATTTGTTCAGAGACAGACAACTACTGCTCCTCTTCCCGAAACTCGACAAGCCCATGCTCCTAATAAAAGTGATAGATACTCGGAAATGAAGCCCTCGAAGGTCAAATCAGCCAGCTTTAAGGACCCCTCGGTGTCAAGCAAGCACCGTTCTTCAAAGCGACCGGAGTATGGAGACTTCTATGGATCGGGTGAGGTTCCTCCTCCTTATGGCAAGTCTAAGAGCCAGAAAGAAAGAACAAGGCATCGCCAACGAGATAAAAATGAAGCGGCTTTTGAGGCAGTGGGAGCAGAGCCAAAGCCTGTTGAGATGAAGGCAGGGCATTATGAGATTCCCAAGTTTGAGCATTATAATAATATCAGGAGTAAGTATGGGTCAGATGATTCCTTTCGATTTTGATCAAACTCCCCCGCCTATTTTGTTCCCATATGCTTGTTTTGAGGTAGTCTGTAATGGAATCAATGCTGTAACCAAGGATGTGTGTTTTAGAGATAAATAGAGATGCAGGTTAAGCTCACAGAAATTCTTGGTCATGGTGCTTCAACACCTGTTAGGACCAAAATTACTTAGACCATTGTCTCGGTCTGCAATCTCTCTCTCTCTCTCTATATATATATATATACACACAAAATATTGTGTATTCAACCATCTAAAAACTACTAGTAGTAAAAATCAAGTTGATGCTGTCCAAAAATGTTATATTGTTTTTAGGGTTAATAACATTTTTGGTACTTGGGTTTTAATGTTTTTATTTTTTTCCCCCTAGGTTTCAAAACATGACAAATCTAATACCACAGATTTTGAAAAAAATTGAATCACCTCCTCCGTTAATTTCCGTTAATCCCTTACTAATGGAAGTCCATGTCATCACGTAATATTGTGACATGTGTCCAACTTATAAAAAAAAAAAAGAAAAAAAAAGGGTAAATCCACGTCGGTAAAGAGAACAGATCAGAGAGAAAACCCTTCTTTCCTCTTCAAAACCCAATCTCAAATCCCAAGAAAACCCACAAGATTTCTTGTTCCATTAGTAGAGAACAACGATGGGTTGAGCTAAGATTCCAAGGACGGGAAAGACAAAATAGAAGAAGAAGAAGAAGAAGTTGGGTCTTAATGGTGGCGGTGGTGTTGATGATTTGGGGAATGATCGGAAACTTTCCTTCATCATATAGACTTCGGATCCAGTCGAGCAAAATCATCTGATCATCTGGGTATGTGAGATTGAGTGGCGCGAGCACTGAGTCAGATCGATTGAGTTACTAAGGCTTTTGTGGTGGTGGTGCTTTCCTGGCTTTTTACTTTGTGAGCCAGGTCTTCCATGGTGTCCAATTGGTTCCAGATTTATGCTAATTCTTTTGTGGTATATGGACAAATTGGAGTATTCAGATATTCTGATATTGGGTTTTCAACCTTTTCAAAGAATTTTTTGCTTGTTGCAAAATGCAAATGTTAGTGCATATGAAGATGAACAATTTGAGAACACTAATATAAACAGATAACCAAAAACGAGAGAAATCATATGTTCGTATTTGTTTGTTCTATTTTCGGGTTTCTTCTTATGTATGAGCACTTTGAAGGAAATCATATGCTTGTTGTTGTCTGAGCTAAACTAAATGGATTCTTAATTTAAGTTTGGCTCCTCACTGCCTATCCTGGAACACTGGTGTCCGATCTCAAATTCCTAGACCCCGACGACGAATGGGAAAAATTTTATACCAACGTGGATTTACCATTTTTTTTTTAAAAAGGTGGACACGTGTCACGATATTATATGATGATGTGGCGATGACGTGGACTTCCGTTAGTGGGAGATTGACGGAAATTAACAAAGGTGGTGATTCAGTCTTTTCCAAAAATTGAGGTATTAGATTTGTCCTGTTGTAAAACCTAGGGAAAAAAAAAATAAAAACATTAAAACTTAGGTACCAAAAAGGTTATTAACCCTTGTTTTCAATGAAAAAACTGGTATTTTTTTTTTTTTTTGACATGTCCACACAAAGGAAGGGGGTACCCCTTGGGGACAAAAAAACTGGTTTTCATAGAGGATTGAGGTAATAACGTGGACCATTCCAATCAAGAGTTGTGCTATTTGCACAAAATGCGACAACCAATGGAGCCTCTTCTCTACGAGATATCTGGTCTCGATTGTGTATGCAAACCTAAATTTTTGCTTGCCAAGTGACAATGTAGGATGTTCAAGGCATTTGTGACTAAATCCCTTCTACTATGTTATAATTCACTCTCTCCAGTTTTTTTTTTTTTTTTTTTTTTTAATAATATTTTTAGTTATTTATATTTTTTAAATTGTTAATGAGTCTTTTAATTTTTAATATTACACATTGCCATGTGTTTGTTTTTTATTGGATTGACGTGGACTTCCGTTAATTTTATGGACGGATTTTGGACTGAAGTATCATTTCTGTTTTTAGCCTTAAGTGAGATACCATCTATAATATGACTTGAAGCGTCGTTCAATCACAGATACTAAAAATATATTTAACCCTTTTTTCATTTAAATTTTTTAATCTTTTATTAATATCCCATTTCTCAAATGAAAAAATTGCTAATAAACTTAGAACCTGTTTGGAATTGCGTTTGAAAAAGAAGATATTTAAGTCAAAAAGAGTTTTTGAACAAAAACTTCATTTTTAAGTTTTTGCTAAAAATGTTTTTTTGCCATTTTTAGAGCATGTTTGGGATTGAATTTGAGGGGCCTAAAATTGCTTTTAACTCTCAAAAAGCCCGTTTGAAGAAAAAAACACTCGTTTAGTAAAAAAATTAAATGTGCTTTTAAAGGTCCAAAAAGCCTAAAAATGGACAAAACACACTTTTGATAAAAGCTTAAAAATGAAGCTTTTGCCCAAAAACTCTTTTTGACTTAAAAGTTTTATTTTTCAAATGCAATCAAACAGGCTCTTAGGCTTTTTGAACATTTAAAAGCGTTTTTAATTTTTCTACCAAACGGGTATTTTTTTCTTCAAACGAACTTTTTAAGTATTAAAAATACTTCTATCAAATGCAATCCTGAACGGACGCTAAATGGAAATTGTCCAAGGTGACTTGTCTTACTATACCCATGAAAGCAGGTGAAAGGTTTGTGTTGAGTGAGGCCTCTTTGATAAGCTGTCAATATCAAAACGAATTGCGATATTGATAAAGCGAACTGCGATATTGCAAAAACCCTTCAGATATCTCCCAAACGTGGGAAAAGTCGCGGGAAGGGTGCTTCAAAGCGAACTGCGACGCGTCTGTGGATGGAAACAACGGAAGATTGGGTTTGGTTGTCATTACTCGCGATCATCTGGGCCATGTTAGAGTAGCCCGGAGCATAACAAAAATGGGGCATATGAATCCCACGGCTGCTGAAACTCTAGCCATGTTCCATGGGGCAACGTTATATAAGGAATTGAACTTACAGAACGTCGTTTTGGAAGGAGACGCTAAAGTGGTAGTCTCAGCCATGCAGATTGGTCGAACGACGGGAAGCAGATGGGCTCACCTTGTAGAAGATGTGCGTACTACCCTTCAATACTGTCCCAGCTGGAAGGTATGCCATGTACGTAGATATAAAAATGCAGCGGCACATGGTTTTGCTAAGGCAACCACTCACGATGTCATAGATAATACTCGAATGTTTTCCATCTGTTATATTGTTTTGACTGAGCTTAAGCTCTACTAAGGGTGTTCAAACAGTTATAACCATCGGTTATTAACTATAACCGCAACCGCAACTGCAACTGACTTGGACGGTTATTAATTTTTAATAACCACAATCGCAACCGCCTAGGCTGTTATCGGTTATTTTATAACCAACGGTTAGCCGCGCAGTTATAACCGTTTTTTCTTTAATGTGCTTTTGGGCTTTTTAAGTATTTTGAGCATTTAATTTGCTATTTTTTGGTATTATTTTAAGGGTTTAAGGCGAAAATGTTCTAAAAAAGATGAAAAAAAAAATAAACACGGCCAAATAAATTCTAGCCCAAAAACATGGCTTAAAAAACATAGCTCAAATCCATTAATCCAAATTCAAATGAAAAAATTAAAAGGACAAAGCTCAAATTTGGATACATATTACAAAGTACAAACCAAATGAAGGCAAAGCAAATAAATATTTATATTTATTAATATAAATATTTAATATATATTTATATTATTATATATAAATAAATGTGGTTATTAGTTATAATCACATTTTTCAATCCTTAAAATCACTAACAACAACCGCTCTGATCGGTTAGCGGTTTTTAATAACCGACTACCAAATTGGTTTGCGATTATCATTTATCGGGTTATAATCGGTATAATCGCTTGAACACCCCTAGGCTCTAGTCTTTTACTCCTTATTAATCAAAACGTTCAAATGTAAGGACGGGTCACAATCACAAATTACTCCGTTATAGACTACAGTACAACTTCTTTTCACATCTAAATTCTAAATTGGATGGCTTTAACATTTGGTCAAAACATAATATTTATAATTTAAGAGGCACTAACTCAATGGCCGGAATCACTCCGTAGAAGTTATTAGTCCTGTTTTTCTCTCCTTGTACAGACATTTCAAAAAAAAAAGAAAATTCTGAAAAGACAAATCATTTTCTTTTTTGGTAAAGTAAACATTATATAACCTATAATACACGTTTTTTTTTTTTTTTTTAATTGAATGAAGGAAAAGGACTACAGGGGAGGATCTTTCCCATTTCTGATCCGGATGGAAGAGAGAATAGGCGATCCTGTGGGAATGCTTCCAAAAACAAGATGGGAAGCGGCCCATTTAGCTAGAGCATGTGCCCTAAAGTTGGCACTACGTGAAACCTTCAAAGCATTCCAACTTTGAAAAGGAGCTAAAACTACACGAATATCAGAAATACAATTAGCAAAAATCCAAGAAGAGAAAAGGGAAGGGTTATTAATAGCAAACACCACTAGAAGAGCATCTCCTTCCAAAGAAAGAAAATTACAACCAAAAGAGGCTGCCAGTCGAGTGGTCAGCAAGGTTGCAAGGGCCTCTCCTTGAAGGGCATCTGGACAATTTAACCTCTGCGTGGCAGCACCTACAATAGCACCATTTTCATCACTAAGCACAGCAGCAGCAACTGCAAAAGATCCCTTCACAGCAACATCAAAGTTGCCTTTTATCCAACCAGCAGCAGGAGGGATCCACAAAGAGGGAAGAGCCATCTCTGACCAAGCTGAAAGATGCTTATTAAAAGAGCTAGAGACTTCAAAGAAGACTTTACTGGGGATAGGCTGCACCCCTTCATGGATAAGAAGGTTCCTACATCTCCAAACAATATCCAAAATAAGTGCTGCAAAAAGTTGAAACTTCCTAACTTCAACCTTGGTAATGCCAAAATTAGCCATAGGGGAGAGTATAGCAAGAATCCATTCTGAAGTAGACATATAGGAGAAATCAGAAATGGAAATATGCCAAGGAGAGGACCTCCACAAAAATCTCACCAAATCACATTCCAAAAAAATATGTGAAAGAGTCTCTGGGGGTCCTTTACAGAATGGACAAAGCCAAGCTGCCGGATCCACACTAGCAACAAACCTACCAATCTTTGCCCTAGAAGGAAGAATATCCCAAGCAACCTTCCATAACAAATGCTTCAACCTAGCCTGCAATTTTAATCCCCAAAGGGAAGACCAAGCATCAGTTGATAAGGGAGAAACCCTGCCCCCCAAAGAAATAGATAGCTCATGGGCTGACTTCACCGAAAACATCCCTGAAGGAGAGGGAACCCAACACCACTTATCAAATTGAGGAGAAAGAGGCAAGTGGATGCTAAGAATATGCTGAACCGTGATAGGATCAAAAAGATCCTGCAGCAATAAGGAGTTCCAACCACGACCAATAGGGCAAATAAGATCCTCAACTGAATAGGAAGGAAGCCCCACCAAATTCTCATTCGGAATAGGCTTAAAATTAGGCATCAAGGGAATCCATGGGTTATTCCAAATATCAATATTCTGACCACTAGAAATAGAAATGCAGGCTCCCTGCTCCACTACCTTTCTATTCTTTAGAAGCCCTTTCCAAAGCCAAGAAGAAAGAGCATTAGAGGGAGCATTCAAAAAGGAAACACCATGCTTAAGATACTTACCTCTAAGAGAATCCACCCAAATAAGAGGTTGATTGGATGTCAACTTCCAGCCAAGCCTAGCAAGAAGAGAGTTGTTAATGGCTTCCATAGACCGGATACCTAAGCCACCCAAAGACTTAGGTTTACAAATATTATCCCAAGCCAAAAGGGAAAGACAATGCTTCTTTTCCTGCGGATAACCCCACCAAAACTTCCGAATGCTGGAATTGATAGAAGCACAAAAGGACTTAGGTAGAAGAAACAAAGACATTAGATAAGTAGGAATAGCATTGGCCACAGACTTCACCAAAGTGGTTCTCGCAGCCTGAGAGAGCAACCTAGCTTTCCAACCAGAAATTTTAGCAAGAATTCTGTCTTTAAGTTCAATAAAAGAGTCCTTCTTCCTCCTATGCATAAAAAGAGGAATACCTAGATATTTAGCTCGAGAGGGGATCAAAGCCAAGTGAAGAATCCCTTTGACAGCATTTTTAGCATTAGAACTACAATTCCTACTAAAGAACATAGCAGATTTGGATATGTTAATATGCTGTCCTGACCAAGAGGAATAAGTATTAAGACACTTTAAAATCACCCTAGCTTCACTTTCATTAGCCCTAGAAAAAATAATAACATCATCAGCAAACAAAAGGTGAGAAATAGTAGGACACCCCCTAGCCATTTTGATGCCATGAAGAAGACCCAAGCTTTCTTCTCTTTCAATTAATCTGGACAAGATCTCAGCTCCCAAAATAAACAAAAAAGGGGAAAGAGGATCTCCTTGCCTTAAACCCCTAGAAGGAGTGAACTTTCCAAAAGGAGCACCATCAAGAAGAATAGAGAACGAGGAAGTAGTAATACATTGCCTAATCCATTGAATCCAAGTAGAATTAAAACCCAACAGCTCTAGGATTTTAAGCAAAAATTCCCATTCCATAGAATCAAAGGCTTTCTCCATATCTAACTTTAAAGCCATTAGACCACCATTCCCCTTTTTTTGCTTCATAGAATGAAAAACCTCATGAGCAAGAATGGTATTATCATGAATAGACCTCCCTTTAAGAAAAGCAGACTGATAAGGAGAAATGATCTTGCTTAATAAAGGTTTAAATCTATTTGAAAGAATTTTAGAAATAATCTTGTAATTGAAATTAGTAAGACTAATGGGCCTAAAATGATGCACCAAATAAGGATTGTCAATCTTGGGAATAAGGGCTATATTAGTGTGGTTAAACTCCTTAAGAATAAAACCACCCCTGAAAAAAGATTGAACCGAATCCACAACACTCACTTTCACTATAGGCCAATAAGACTTATAAAACAACCCAGTCATACCATCAGGACCAGGGGCTTTATTCAAACCCAAATCAGAAATAGCCAAGAAAATTTCATTCTCATCAGGAATTAAACAAAGGGAAACATTCTCCTCCTCAGTCACAACCTTATCAACCAAACTAGTAAATCTATCATCAAAAACCGGATGATTAGAAGTAAACAAGGAACTAAAATGCTGCACCAGATAATTGCCAATATTTTCCCTACCACCCAAAATAGTACCTTCAGCAGTCTTTAAGGAAGAGATAGAGTTATACCTGCGCCTACAGACAGTAGAAGCATGAAAAAATTTAGTGTTGAGATCGGTACAGGTAAGCCACAACTCTCTAGACTTCTGCTTCCAAAGAACTTCTTCCCTCAACAGTTGCTCCTGCAGCTCATTCTGCAAAATAGTTTCCCTTGCCGCATTACCAGGAGAATGGGAACTAGATTGAATCACACTGATATCAGACATCAGTGCTTTAATCTTATACTGAATATGGCCGAAATGGTGCTGGTTCCAGAACTTCAAGGCACTCTTTGTACTCTTCCATTTCTTGCACAAATAAAAAGCCGGAGAACCCTCAACCTCAGCCAACCAGGCCTGCGCAACAACTGAATGACTGGACTGATCCCTTATCCAGAAAGCTTCAAAACGGAAAGGCTTAGGAAGATTCCTATAGGAACCATCCGTGGAGATCAAAATGGGACAATGATCTGACTGAGTTGCAGGAAAATGGTTAACCAGGGAATTAGGAAAAGAATGAACCCAATTTTGATTAGCCAAGCCCCTGTCAAGCCTCTCTCTAATATTTTCCCTACCAACTCTACAATTGCTCCAAGTAAATCTGTTACCCACAAAACCAAGATCCACCAGAGCATTCGAATGCACAAAATCAACAAAATTGCCATGAGAAGAAGAACCAAAATCACGGCCACCACTCTTCTCAGAAGAAGACAAAATGGAGTTGAAATCTCCTAATAACAACCAAGCTCCACCAAAAGAATTACCCAACTTAGACAAAACAGACCAAAAAACATCACGTCTTTGGCTAGTATGAGGAGCATAGACACCAGAAAAAAGCCACGGACAACGAACAGGTTCTGAATACACCAAACAAGAAATACAATGCTTATCAAGACGGACAGGCTCAATATCCACACCATGCTTCCAAGCCAAGTAGAGACCACCTTGAAAACCTGAAGGAGGAACCTCTAACCAAGCTGAAAAACCCAAACCAAACAGACAAGGTTGAAAACGTGAAGACGAAACTTTAGTCTCAGACAAAAACAGAATATCAGGACGATGATTTCTTAGCAAGGCACGGAGAGCTCGAATTGTAGGGCCCCGAGCCAAACCCCTACAATTCCATGCAAGAATTTTCATTGAGCTGGGGGGGGGAGGTTAAAACCTTCGACCCCTGCAATTTCTGAAACACTCTGCCCATCCTCAACATGAGCAGCAACATCTTCTTCATTCTTCTTTGAAAACTGAATGTCAGGTCTAGGTTTTTTGACAGGAAGGAAATTGGAATAAGGATGAAATCTTTTCTTGCTAGAAGAGTTGTTGGTATGGCGAGGAGGTTTCAGATTAGGAGAAGGTTGATAAAGAAAAGTGGACAGGCCAGAAGAAGAATTTGGAAGAGTCGTAGAAGTGGAATTAGTGGGAACAACAACACACGTGGAATGGAGAGAAGAAGTGTGAGGTAAAAAAGTTGAGATAGAACTAATACCTTCAGATTCCAACTTAGAGTTTGAGCTGTCCATAGAGGAACTAGAAGGACCTAACCCCAAGGTAGAAGAGACAAAAGAAGGCCACGTGTTGTGTGGAAAATGAAGGTCAAGAGAATTCAGTTTCTCAATGCTAGTGCGCAATAAAGAAGAGGTGGAGTGTTGAGGCTGAATTTTGACAAAGGAGGCCTTTTCCATTAATGCAGATGCAGAATTAATGGGGCTCAAAGTAGTGGGATTGGTACCTAGAAAATCAGAAGCAAAGCTGGAGGAACACGGCTGTGTTGAGTTGAATAGGTGAGTGGACTTAGTGACCAACCTGTTTGAAGCTTGAACAATGGCCAGAGCATCTGAAACCTGGTTCCTTGGTTGGAAAATCTGAACAACCCTGCTAGTTTTAGGAGAACTAGCCTTCAACTTATCTCCATACCTCCCATGGTCAGGAGGACGTGGTTCCACAGGACAAGCAAATGAAAGATGCCCAATTCTTCCACAGATGTAGCAGTAATCCGAAAGCCTCTCATACATATATTGCACCCAAAGAGGAGCCTTAGGAGGCCTATTATAAGTGAACCCCGGATTAAGAGGATTCAAAAGATTAAGAAGAACCCGAAACCGAAGGAAACCTTTCCTAGCTGGTTTGGAATTGTCAACATTATCTAACTCCAACAACTCACCCAGACTTGCACCAATATTTTCTGCATTATCAACTGTCATAAGCTCCAACGGAAGATTATGCACTTGCACCCAATAAGCAGCTTTGGTGAAATCCAAATCAGCTATAGCATCCTCTGCAGACCATCGCTTGAGAAAAAGAGGAGATCCCTTGATATTCCATGGAGAGTAATCCAAAACTCTATGAAGATCTTCCAAGCTTTCAAAAGTAAAAACCATCATATTGTCTTCTCTGTCTTCAGAAACTAGAGACTTCAAAAATTTCTAGGCTTGTAAGATATTATTTTTGATAGTGATTTTTGAGAGTGGTTGGGATGAGAAAATTTTTCCAACAAGCATGAAAGAAGGAGAAATATCTGGGTTAACAGGGGGAAAAGTTAAGAGGGGAGGAGTATCAGACCAGCCAAGAGCAGACGTTTGGCTGGTTAATACATCAATCTCAGGATTAGAATTCTCCATAACAGGAAACAAGCAACGAAAAGGAAGAGAAAAACAAAAACCAAGAAGAGAGAAACCAGAGGTTTAGAGAAACTCTACTAAGAGAGCGGAGCAGATTGGTAGAAGGTGGCTTTACCTATAATACACGTTAGATACTTGATCAATGTCTCTTAAAAATTATTGATCCTCTATGATTTTTGTTAGAATGCTTTGATACTATGATAAAATAATTGAGAGATATAGAAGCGGAAGAATAATAGGGAAAGCGGAAGCACACAATGGACTACATTGTATTGATATTATGATTGTGTTGATAATAAATACAAAGACCTCTATTTATAGAGAGATAAGTAACATAATAGACTAAGGAAAGGTAAACCTAGTAGACTAATAATACCTAAGAAAGTAAATAACAAGTAAATAACCTTAACATAATATTCTTAACATTCCCCCTATAAACTTGAGTTTGGGTAAAAGAAAAGGGAAAGAAAAATGAATTCACCGAAAAAGCTGCTTGTGTTGAAAGAGTTGCCGGAGTAACGCTATAAAAGTTGCTAGAGATCAATGAATTCTACTTGAATTGAGCTATGCATTTAAGCTGGAGCTTGGTTCACTTGGTGGTAATTTGACTTGAAAACCATATACTAGTAATAAAATAGTTGGCCTCATCTGGTCGAGCGGAGAGAAAGCAGGGCCGGTTAAAAGGGGCTTGTTTGGCCCGTAACCCTTGGACCGTCTCGCCTGGTCGGCTGAGCTAAGTAGGGAGAAAATGGCTGGTTGAAGAGGTTAATCATGCCTGAAACCCTTGGACTGTTGAAAGGTCTGACCCAAAAAATTTTCACTAGTAATGGATCAATGGCCTAGGAGAGGCTGCAGTGACCGGTGATGGCGGCATTTGACTAGGCATAAATGGACCGGTTGAAAGGGGCCTCTTTGGCCCGAAAAAAACCCATGGACTTGAGGAAAGATTGGTCTGACCCGAGAGTGCCTACCGCAAGAAAAATGAACTAGATTGAACTGCATGAACCGACTTGAACCGAATAAAACAAACTCCTAAATTTGGAGAAGAATCTTGTTTTCTGCCATATAGAGATGCCAAAAACAAAAATAGACCAAAAATTTGAAATCAGGACGAAAAATTTAGTGGAAAACACCTGGTCAACTTTGAGTCTAGTCAAAGTCAATAGTCAACGATCTAGAGTGTATAAGTCAAAGTCAACTCTGGCAAGGTGCTAATGTGGCAGAGTCATTGACGTAGCCGTTCTGATGACGTGGCTTAGGGCTGATGTGGACAATACATGAAGTGGCATAGGGGATGGCGTGGAAAGGCTGACAGGACACATGTGCTGACGTGGCTATAATTGATGTGGCAGTAGGGCTGACGTGGAGTGCTGAGAGGATGACACGTAGCTTCCGAAAGAGAGAGAAATCGTATGACGTGTGTGTTACACGCGCCTCAACTGGCGGCAACAAATTGGCGCGTGACCCCACGCACAGGAGATTCTACCGGCGCGTAAGGGCGCGTCCAGTGTGATATGGCGGTGTTCTTGGTGGCGATGTGACCACCAGCGCTAGATCTGTGGAGCGGTTTGGAAACCTGGCTGATCCACCTGACATGGCGGCACGTGGACTAAGAGGAAGCACCTTATGGCGGCGCGTGAGGGTGCGTCAGAGGGGCTTTGGCAGATATCTCGACAGATCTGGACTCGTCTGGCCTTGATTTGTCGATTGGCGGTATCTTTGAGGTGATTGGAGCTTTGTAGAGGCCCATAAAGGAACGAACAGATTCTTAGGCGAGTCTTGCATGCGTGCCGAGGAACCCTTAGGACTTGTGTGGAGGCGCGTTTACTGACAGACAGAACCTTCTGGTGGCTCGTGTGAGCGCTCGAAAGCCTGGACGCTTCAAATCTCTTTGGATCTGTACTTGACAGCGTCTGAACTGTCGGCGGCGGTAAAAGCGTTGAGCTCTTGCAAGGGCTGCGGCGATTCTGACACTATGGACAACATAAATTTTGAGCGGCGCGTGATGTAGGGCAACGAGACTGAAATTCGTTAAAAAGAAAACACCATAAAAGACAATTATTGAAGGCCATAGAAAAGTGGCTCTGATACCATGTTAGAATGCTTTGATACTATGATAAAATAATGGAGAGATATAGAAGCGGAGGAATAATAGAGAGAACAGAAGCACATAATGGACTACATTGTATTGATATTACGATTATGTTGATAATGAATACAAATGCCTCTATTTATAGAGAGACAAGTAACCTAATAGACTAAGAAAAGGTAAACCTAGTAGACTAATAATACTTAAGAAAGTAAATAACAAGTAAATAACCCTAACATAATATTCTTAACAATTTTTAATTGGCAATAAAGATTTAAACTAGTTGATAACAATGATAAAAAAATCTTATTCAATTTGTGAGGCAATAGCTTCTATTTTTTTTTTTTTTTTTATTTAAAACTTCTATTTTTTTTTTATAAAAAAAAAAAAAATAATCTTGAGATGGATAAAGTTATTGGTTTTTAAACCCATTTTTAACAATTTACTACGCCTAATAAATAAAAAGGGGAAAATAAAATCCCCTTCAATTTACCATTGGTCCATTGCAATGTCTCTCAATTTTTTACTTCGTTCTATGTACCATTCGAGTTGCAGTGTTCCATTTTGTCCTAAAAATAATAATAAAAATACATCTAAAATCCCTCAAAAGACAAAATTACTCAGAAAAATCCCAAAAAAAGGCAAATAATAATAATAACCCACGATTTTAAAATAATATAAATTTAGCGATAAGTATAAATACCAAATAAATAAGGGAAAAATTTACTTTACCCCCGAAGTTTCAGGAGTTTTTCAATTCGAATTCTAATATTTAAAAATTGGCAATGTACCCCCCCGAATGTTTCAAAAATTTTCAATTCAGACCCTCAATTACTAATTTTCTGTCTAATTGGACAGAAATTATCCCACATGCGTCTCACGTGGGATTTTGATGCCTTCTATTCTAATTTTTTCTTATTAAAACCTATGAAATTACTTAATTACCCTAATTACAACCTATGAAATTGAGGGTAATTACATAATTTCATAGGTTTTAATGAAGGCAAAATTGGAATAAAGGGCATCAAAATCTCACGTGAGACACACATGAGATGATTTTCGTCCAATTAGACGAAAATTAGTAATGGAAGGTCTGAATTAAAATTTTTTGAAACATTGAGGATATATTGCTAATTTTTAAACATTAAAGTTTGAATTAAAAAACTTCTGAAACTTTATGAGGTAAAATAAATTTAACCCAATAAATAATTGGTCCCTTCTATCCACTCCACATGAAAAAAAGAACAAACCAGGCTACAACTAGATCAAGATCTACAATATTCAGTTGTCCAATATGATAATAATTTAGGCATTAAGTACGAGATTTTATACAAGACTCATCTCGAATAAATAAACGCTTTGACATTACAACACTTATTTGGGCACGTGAATTTTGTACGGATTCACGGTTAAAGTTTAAATTATTAGCAATTTAGAGGATTAACTGGCCTGATCCCAATCGTGGGCAGCCAACTACCAGGTGTGTTATTGAACAATCATGAGGTGATATATATATATATGATATAATGAAAGTATCTCTTTGTCTCTCCGGTTTTTATTTCCTATTCCAACTTAAAAAACCCACCGCAAAACGCTCTCTCTGAAGCTTTTCTTTTACCTTTTTATTTCTTTTACACTGTAAACTCATAAATCAGCGCAACCTTCCCAAACCTTTGACTTGGCGTCTCCATGAAGCTTCCGCTTCTCTGAGCTCTTCTTCCAATCTCGCTCTCTGGAAGCTGTGATTTCGTGTGCGTCACAGAAACGGAATGGGCTGTGCTGGATCCTCACAGGCCAAAGGCGACGGTGCGGTCACTTTATCCTCTATCTGTCTGATTTATTTGTTTCCAACTCTTTCCCTTCTGTTTGGTTGCCGAGAAAACCGTCTTGGAAAATGAGTTCAAATAAATTCTCTTCGCAATTAATAGCTACAACCGTAATAAAGCTGAAAACCAAGTCAAATAGTTATTTCATAGAATTGCAGTTTTGAAAATTATAGTCAGTTTCTTAGCAAGCAATCGGAGCATCTCTTTAACAATGGATGTAAATTGATGTCCTTTACTTCTGTGCTGATTTTTAGCTTGCGAATTGCTTGGTTCTGTACATTCGTTGCGTTTTCATATTAATGTTTCCACAATCTACATTTAGGCACAACCTATTTCACTCAATTGCATGCCACAACAACATGCGGGGTCGTTACAATCTGTATCGAAGTTTTTGAAGTACAGGTGCTTGCATGAATGTGGCAATGACATTTTTCATGAGTTAAAAGAGATTATGCACTGCCAAAATGTTTAAACCCTAAACATAAAGTCCAGTTGGACTAGTAACAATCACATATTTTAAGAAATGTCTGGTTAGTTGAAGTGCTCCAAGTTATTTATTTGATGAGAATCAATACCTCTAGTTACTAGTTTCAACCATTGTGTGTGAATGACCTGTGGTATCAGATTGACAACTTGAATCCTGACTAATGTTAAACGTAAATCATGCTGACTGATATTCTAATGTAATAATTGGAACTTTAAATTGAAACAGGTACCGTGAAAAAGATCCGGAAGCCAAAACCTTGGAAGCATCCTCAGCCAATTACAAAGACTCAGCTCATGCAGCTGCAAGACGAGTTCTGGGACACTGCTCCTCACTATGGTGGCAGGAAAGGTAGTATTGCTTCAAAATGTATGGTTACTAAAGATCTTTTTTGAAAGCTTTTGCAATTATCTAAGGTTAGCATGCCCTACAATATGTATTGTAAACGTTACAAAAGAGATATTAATGTAACAAAGAAATTACCAAACCCAGCATATGGTATCAAAACATGCTGCCACTACGTATGGAAAATCCCATTTGGGGAAAGTTATGGCTAGAATCCCAAGAAACCTTTTCCATGTCTTCAGGATACAATCATTCAATAGAGTTTTTTATGGGTCTCCACATTCCAAACACCTACTCATTCCAGACTCTTAAATCAACTTTCAAGGCCTTAAATTTACGAGCCAAAATAAAGCTTGGGGAGCCTTGAATGCGATAAGAATAGCACCACTGCCTCACCCTGTCCACAAAGCCTTGGCCTTTAACCTAACATTCTCAAAATTAAAAGATCTTTTGCCACCCTGAATATCACCACAATCAAGGACAATGGGGAAATGGTTTGAGCACAATCTAGGCAACCTTTTTGATATGAAAACAGAAACTCTTCTCATCCTGGAGAGATAAGAAACCTACCAATTATTGACCAAGAAGGGAATCATGACCACATACATGTCCCCCCTACAAGGGGAAGGTTAAAGAGACCCTGCTCAAAAATAAAATCATAGAACTCATCAACCAGCTTCACCTGATCTTTACTAGGAAAATGGGAGACGTTGAAGTCTCCCCTAATGCACCATGGGTAGAACTAAGCAAGCCAACCAATTCCTCCCATAATTACTTTCTATCACAATTGGATTCAGGCCCATAAACCCTTGCAAAAGCCAGCTTCACCTGATCTTTACGAATTGTGTTTTGTGTTGTACACTTTATATGTAATAAAACCCCTGCATTCATGGTCTCCAAATTAATCTGTCAAGCAATGGTCATTGTAGATAGTTATACATAACCAAATATTATCTCCACAAAGCTTATAAAAACTATAAAAGTCAGGAGTGCCATGTTCTCAAAGATTCTTGTGAGTTTGGAACTATGCTCTTTTTATTTTCCTTTTCTTGTTTTGATGGGAGCTTCTATTGAGGATGGATTTGTAATTTTTGGAATTGTTTTTACGAAAAAAAAAAAGTTTGATTATTAAAAGACTAAGTTTTTCTTTTGCTTTCTCTTTTATGCTTTTCATATCCATTTATATGACATTCTTATATGTTTTTTTTCCCCACATGGTCTTTTCATATCCATTTATCTATTTCTTGTTTTTCCTTGGCTCTTCCTTTTTGCTTCCAATTTTTACATATTCCCCACTTTTTGTAGCCATTATTTGATGATTTCCCTTCCTACTCTCTGCAATTGCATGTGGAACCATGTTTGGAGAGTTATATATATTAAAGTATGGTCTTCAATGCTGTATATGTCTTTTTCAGTTGAGCATCTCAGCAAACGTTATAGCACTCTTACTAAGAAATAGTTTCCTCATTTTGCTAGAGTTTTGGGTTTCCAAATGGCTCCTAATATCTATTGGCAACACATATCAGCCAATATTTTCTATTGATTTATATATTTATTTTTTTCAAATGCAACATGTTACACCTAAGAAAGTTAGTCCCACACCACATTGGGTGGGAGGATTGCTCACATTAAGTGGATGGATTATAAAAGTACTTATGGGTGTCAAGTCCCAAATTCATTTCTCAATAGGTGAGACTGGATTTTATAAGTAGTTCTAGGGAGCTCCAATTGTAATTGGACTGGTCTTTTTGGAGTGATTGTGTATTGGCTAGCGCTTTTATGGGTCGTTACAATTTGTATTAAGAGTAACATAGTAACACTGTATGCTGTTGAAGCACTGCATGACATAGCCTTAGGGAATTGAGTGGGGGAGATTGTGATTACCAAAAATTAAATTTCAAAAGCTACTGTTATGGTTCTTAATAGGTTTTTTAAGACACGTTCATTGGGTTGTCCTCAAAGTTTTTAGTCTTCTAGAGTTAAGGATATGCATTTCAAGTGTAAGGAATATCACTTTTATAAGGGGTCAACATCTAATGTCTCTTGCACCAAGAATATCTAAGAAGTATCTAATTGACTTTTAGCACGGATTCAACATCTTATAGAAGGACTAATTGTCTGTTTGGTCATTGAGGGAGTCCATGCTAGTTCTGTGCAAAGGAGGAAAAAAAATAGAAAAAGAAAAGATTGATGGCCAAATGTTCCTCCAAACAATCATATTCAAAAAGAGAAGTCCATGGAGATGGTTTGCTCATGTGCAGTGTGGATCAATTAATATGGCAATTGAGTGATATGGTTTGATCTGATTTTGATTTGATGTATTCTCTCCTGTTTTTTTGCTATAACACAACCCATATTAGATTGATTATGAAATCAACATTGTCTTATGAAGAAGTCAAATTGAGAGTAGTTACAACCATATTCATATTGTTGATGGAAAAAGAATGTGCAACAATTTTCATAAGTTCTCAATGAGCCTCATTGAGAACTTATGAGACATATTGCCAATATTCATGTGGCAATTGGCGTTATAGATCAATAGGTAGTCAATTTATTCTTAACGCTAGACATGGTTATTTCTATTATTAAGCAAACGCTTTTTTTTTTTTTTTTTTTTTGTGATGGTAATTGTTTTTTATCTTTTGGCTATTAAATACAAATTTCTATTGGAGAAGATTATGAACCATTGAATTCTCCGAACAATGGCCATTTTGCTTTGCTATAAACCTATAAGTGAAAGAGGATAAATGATCTGCTTTTGTTGTAAAGTTCCTGTGATTTTCTGATGACCTTGTACCGTTGCCAAAAATACCTTTCTTATCCATGCATCCGTAACATATACATCTGAAATGTAATTATCATTTTCCTGGGCACTAGAGATTTGGGATGCACTTCGAGCTGCTGCTGAAGCTGATTTAACCCTTGCACAAGCGATTGTGGACAGTGCAGGCGTCATAGTTCAGAGTGCTGATTTAACAATTTGCTATGATGAAAGAGGTACCTAATCCATGTTGCTTCTCATTCTGATAATAACTTCTCCCCTACAAAAATCCCATTGGGCCATGTGGGGAACTTTTCTACAAAAGAAATACATGGCCACTTGAACTAAAGGCAGAGGGATCAGTGCCTTTTTTTAATATGGTGTGCCCTGGCATTTCATATTGAAAGCTGATTCAGTGAGTTTTTTAATGGAAATTCTCTTTTATATTTATGTTCTCTTTGTAAGAAGTCTTGCCATCCTGGCCTTCAAAACTTACTGCAGGTGCCAAATATGAACTACCAAAATATGTTTTGAGTGAGCCGACCAACTTGATTCGAGACAGTTAACACTGGAGAGGATACATAGCACCATTTGTGCACAGGGATTCAATGTAAATCATGTATATTTTTCTGTCATCCTGTTTCATATCTTTCACCATGTAAACTTTTTATGCCTTTCCATTTGCATTCACTTTGGACTGCTCTTAGTTTGCTGTAGGTTTCTTCTGTGAATTGAATGAGAATGCAACATCTGTTTGGTTTACTTCTCTTTTCTGACATGTAAAAATACACTGGGTCAATAGGTAGTTGTATTGATTGTTTTATCATGTCCTCTGCTTGAACCCTTCTCTGGGTAAAAACAATCATACTGCACATTAAATTACATTTTAGCACCCTTCTCTTCTCTGCTTGTTAACTCTTACTATTGCCTCCAAGCAAATTTCTCAGAGGAAGCAAGACTTGTCTGGATCATGTAATCTTTTGACAGATTAGGACTAATTTCAGTCATTAGACAATACCATGTTGAAAGTATCTTTTGATACTTTTGATTGACATATGTTGAAAGTATCTTTTGACATATGTTGAAAGTATAGTGAATATATTGTCACCATCGTTTCGTTTCAGGTTTCTTTTCTATGCTTGCCAAGTATCTGGTCGATTGGAGATCAAGAACCATACCATCCACAATTTTGTCATTTTTTTTGTGATCCAGGAAGAGCCATGAGGACCATTTTGTGCCAGCACTTTTTCAGTGCAACATGATGTTATTATGTTAGCTTTGATTTTATTTGTCACAGCCTAGGTATGTTTCTCCTTTTTGAAGGTGGAGGTGTTAGATTTCAACTAGTTATGATAGAAATATGTGGAGCATATATAAAGTTGATCAAATATATAAAAAAACAGACTGTCCCATTGACATAATGTTCAAAGCTTCGTGAATACTGTCAAGAGTCACCATTAATGCATTTCAGGGTTCCTCTATACTTGTTGTCACCATCATTAGGTTTCCTTTTAATGCTTTCCAAATATATTGGCAATCACAATGTTAGTGGTCCAGGAAGAGCAAGCACTAAGGACCATGCACGTTGCACTGCACTTTCTCATTGTCACATGTAGTGATAAGGTTGGCTTTAGTATCATTATTTTTTACCTCCTATACACTTGGGATTGAGATCCCCTCCAATTACTCAAAATTGGAGAATCTCATGTTATGAAATCCCATTCTCTTCATTTTAAATTTAATGGTCTATAAAATGCCAACTGCTTTTGTATAACCGAAGCATTAATTTTGATTTTAAGTTGGCTTTTGTTTTATCGAAGTTTAAATGATTTTATAGACTATTAGATTTAAAATGAAGGGTTACAATTTCGTGACATGCGAATCTCAAATTTTGAGTAATTGGAGGGGATTTCAATCCATACACTTGACGTGCATACTTTTATAGATCTTTTAGTTTATAATATAAATAACATAGGGAAAACTTCACTTACTCTAAATTGTTAAGGATTTTGGTAATTGTAACCTCAAATGATCAAAATTTGCAATGTCGATATTCTATGTTTCAGTCCCTTTTTAATTTCATCACTGTTAAGATTTTCTGTTAATTCTAACGGAAGATGTTAAAATGATTAAAATACTCTTGTTTTAAATTTTTATTTTTAAAAAACTACACATTTGATGACCCATGGCCATGCCGTAATTTCTTAAGGGAAAATTTGCATTTTTATAAATTATACAAGGTATAAGAGACATTTCACTTGGTAATCGTTTGATTTTACGCAAAACTCTAATGACACGGGTGGAATTAAAAGGGGTTGAAATTTGGGAACTCGTCATTGCAAATTTTGATAGTTCGAAGTTATGATTGCAAAACTCTTGACAGTTTAGGGGTAAGTGAAGTTTTTCCAATAACATATTATTTAAAGAAAATGCTATTTAATAGACTGTTATATGATTAGGATGACGTGACAGTAAAAATTAGTCATTTTTATTTTTTATTTTTTATTTTATTTTTTTTACAAATCATTCTTGATCAAAAAGTTGATTTTGATTAACAAGTCATTCCAGTTATATATCAATCGCATAATAATTTATTAAATGAAATTCATATAGTTCGATGTCAAGCCTTAAAAGCTACGTATACAATTAATGCTATTTACAAATCATACACATTTTCAATTTTTTTTTTTTTTTTTTTTGGGATATTTAGTAACGACTTATTCAAAAAGAAATATGTATTATTTAAATTATTTGTCGTTCGTGAGATTCGAAGAATAAAAGGCTTGTAACTCCACAAAAAGCTACAAATATAAGCTCTTCTTTGTTGTTCATTATCTTGTGTAATCCGCTACGTCTTTGTTGAAGTGCATCAAATTTCACGCAGCTTTGAGGATGGCATGCTTATGTGCAACTCAGATGACAACTATTATTTTGGAGAATTCCTTGGTATTTTCAAGGTTTTCTATTACAAAATTAGAGGAGTACTCTATGGAGACCAACACCCATTAGAGGAGCTTCAAGTGCTAGAAAAGGGAGAAAGAGAAGCAAATAGAAAACATGGCAGCATCCTTGATTCTTAACTTGGCTTTTATGCTCTCTCTTCTCCTCTTCTTCTTCTACATGGCTGAAAGTCGAATTCTTGGTTGTAAGTTTTTGTATGACTTGGAATCTCTTTAAACCAGGGTTCCTTTATGACCTATCCCTGTCGAGTAAATCCTGAATACATGATGTAGCCCGCAAGAACTGTTCATCGGTTGAATGAGGACTCGAACAGCCGATCTCGTGGTATTAACTAAACGAGTCGACCATTCAAATTAACCCTCGCGGGCTATTTATTTTCTTATTTTTCCATCTAACATTAACGATCACTTTGAAGATAATTGTTGAAAAGTAATTAATGTGGTGGTGTAATGAAAAGTTGACATGTTTTTGCTTTGATATTGAAATCAGCAGCTCCCTCCCTGCAGCAAAATTCCACCGTGGGTTGTGATTTTGTCAAAAGTGGAGATACTGACTTTGGCGTTACACACAATTTAAACTTGAGTAGTACGGAGGCAACCTCAACTTTAATGCACTCTTGGTTGGCCAATGGCTTTGGGTATTGACGGAACACTCACTCAATTAAATGCCTGACCCACAGATTCTTCAAAGCAATTGGAAATTCATGGGAGAGAAGAGCAACTTTATCTTTCACTGGTTTTTATTTTTTATTTTATTTTATTATTTTAATTTTTTTAATACTTGCTAGTGGATCGTGTGATGTGTTACTATTTGCCATTGCTGATGGTGATGAAATTGTCAAAGGGTTAAATACATCATTTGTTTCTTGGTTATGTAATTTGCATTTTTTTTTATCAAATTATTTTATGGGGTTTTCAAAAGTGACAAAAATAATCAGGAAAAGTACATATATCTTCTTCAAATAACCTCATCATATGGTATGTTACGTGTTCAGATCGCCACTTAGGATCAATAAAACATTATCACATGTTCATTCTTACTAGTTTCATCATATCACTTTAAGAATAATAAAAAAAAAGGCAAAAATACAAAATAAATTAATTTGATTATACCGCTTTGCAATAAGCTCCATAAGGTATAAAAAATATTATGAGAACTCCATGTGGAAGGCAAAAACAACAAATAAATCCCTACGCCCAACTTTTATCTAATTTTGACATGAACCCTTAAATGCTATATCCGCACCAATTATGACACACCATTCGTACTAAAAAAAAATTATAAATATAGTCATACAAAATATATATATATAAAAGTAGAACATAAATAATCAAGTCACCTCCTTCGGCCAAATAGGGATGGCCAAGCCACCCCAAATTGGCCACCTAGGGGTTGGCCAAATGGCTAGGTGTACAACAATGTTAAAAGCCCAAGTTTTGTAGAAAGATATCTTCCAGGCACTCCAAAACATCCAGTTATGCTAAATGCCTTGGGTTCAGTGTGCTAGGATATCGACCACCAATATTACTGAACCAATGCTGTATATCTAACCAAAAAGGTCTGACATTATTATTTATTTTTTTTTTTCTGCTAAGCAATTTGAAGAAGAGTGGATGAGAATCAATAAGCATAATCCCACGCTCGCCTCAATATGGTAGTTTGAGTACTTGTTAAACCATCATCCTTATCCAAAAAAGAAAAAAAAAAAAAGAAAAAAGGGCAAATGGCATTTTTTTCCCAGAAAATTAGACTAGGTACAGTAGGCATAAAAGTGAGTGAAGGCAAAGAATCAATTTCCCCTTTAAGCAAAGACAAAGTTGCTGTAGCAACAACCTTCCTGCCCAAACCCTCCAACCAAAAGAAACCACCCAGATTGAAATATCTTGAAAACCTTCTAATTACATGAAGACTAGCATTTGAAGAACCATCAATTAAACAGCTCTCTCTATTCACAGTGGTATCTTCGCTTAAGTTTCTAATAGGTCTCCTCAAACCCTCTTGAAGAATGAAAGAATGTTGCCTTGCTTAGGATCTTTCGAGTTCCCTGCTTTCTTGTTTCCTACTTTGCCTGTTGGATTGGACGGCACAGTGTTTCCTATCGCCGGCGACTTCTTAGCTGCAGGAGGCCTGGATTCATAAACCCAATATTTAGAGCCTATTGACATTGAAAGCTATCTTAAAGCAAAAGAATAGTATCGACATGAATAATCTAGTGCACTCACAAGCATAATAATAAGTTTGTCATAGATAATCAACTTAAGGGCATTACAATCAACCAAACTACTGCCTCAATTACTTGTTCTCACATATTGAGCACACAATTCCTAAGGGGTGCGGTAGAAAGAACTAGATCTACTCACAAGCATCTGACTTAAACACCTTGAATCTCTCCACAAATTTTATGCAATGGCTCCAAATCTGATTTTCCTATTTCATTTGTGAAGCCCACACTGCCTAAATTGCAACATCGGCAACAGCTAACCTCCATAAGATATGGCCCAACATTTTGGCTCCATTCATTCCAATTGCACAAGAACCTCGGCAAAAGTTGGATTTAGTCAGTAAGATGTGGTGTTCATCTTTAAGGCTGTAATGTCTAGTCCCTATAATCCAACTACATGCGTGATACGAAATGAATGAAAGGTGGACCAAGCAATTAAAAAGAAAAGAAAAAAAGTGATGGTTGACTATCCCAACCAAACATTGCATTAATCAATAGAAGCACAACTTGCAAGTTCTGTATACGTGTATTTCTTGCAAAACATAAATGGAAAAGATTATGCATATAATTAACCTGTTAACAGTATTGCTGAATGTAGAGCTGTCAGATTTCTTCGTTGTACTACTGTCAGCTTTCTTTGCTTCTGCCTCTTCACCATCCCAGATTACCTCAGTTACTGGATCAAGAAATGAACATATAATTATAAATAAAGCAAGATAAAATTATGATTAGAAAGAAAAGCAAGAAAAAAATATAAATGAAAATGTATGACTAACAGAATTGGCTGTCGAGAGTTTGGTTTACAGAGGGCATTTATGAAAGGTTTGCAGAAGACGATATCTTTTTTCCCCCTTTTATTTTAGTTTATCAGGAGCACTAGTGTTAGACTGATGTTTTAATAAACCAATTAATATAGAGTAGGCTTCTATTTTCAAATATTAAAAGGTTTAAAATGTGCAGCTTTAAACTGAAAAATAGATCTTAAATCTTAAATATTAATTAGTTATCATAAGAGCAGCTTGCCAGTGCCAACCAAATTGAGAGTAGTGTACCAAGATGGATTACCTAGGAAAAATATATATATGAATTTACTTACGAAACATATCAGTTAGAATATAAAAGGTATCTTGAGGCTTTTAGGTTGATTAGGATTAGGATTAGGTAGTGAATTTCCAAAGGAGAAACAATTACTACCATGCCAAGTCATTTAATGTAAACAGGTATGCTTGGAAACTGAGGATCAAAACATGTGTGTACCTTCTCTTCCCCGCTCGTCAATCCGTGTCTTCAACACTTTTCTCCTTTTTGGGGAATTTGGAGCAGCAAGTGTCTCTTTATCCTCCTTATTTAAATCGCTTTCTGGAACACAGATTTGTACTTTCTCTGGAGAGGAAGTCCCAGCATTTGCGCCCTTGCTGATAACTGAAGAATCCTCTCCCAGTGGTAGGTTAGATTCTTTGTCAGTAACCATTTCTTCCTTGACCTTTGATTTATTTTCTATTTCCTTCTCAGAGTTCAAATTGGATTTCTCGGAAACCAAAATTTTGGAGCTTTGTTTCAAATCTAGAGATGATTGACCCTTTGGAATATCTGGTGATGCTAAATTGACTGCATCTTCATATTCATCTTCATCTGATAAATCAAAAACAACCCTCCTTTTTCTACTTCCTTCGCCATTGGAAGCTCTCTTAAAATTGATTTTTTCACCATCATCATCACTGCTGCCACCATCTAGAGCTTCACGAGCACATATTTGAGCTTCCGCATTAGCTACTAAAACATAAAAGGAAGAAGAATCATTAATAGGTAAACGAAAAAGGTGAGCTAAGAAAATAATTATTGGTTGTAGAACAGTAGTTTGCATTCTAAAATTCATATCAGAAAAACATATGTTAGGACTGTTAAAGTGTTGATTAAATTTATCTCTTCCTATCAGCCTAAACTTTTGGGATAATTGGTAATTTAACATGATATCAGAACCAAAGGTCTTGAGTTCGAACCTTGACTCTATCATTTACTATCTATTTAAATTAAATATTTTACGTGTTGGGTCTCACCTATCAAAATGGAGTTTAAGCCCACACGTGAGGAGGAGTGTTAAAGTATTGATTAAGTGATTAAATTTACCTCTTCCTATAACTTAAGCTTTTGGGATAAATAGTAGTTTAACAAGGACTAACGCCTCTTTTATGGTCAAACAGTCTAAACTTCAAATTTTAACCACATAGGATAAACTGAATGGAGACCAACCTGTCGGATTTGCAATGACATTATTATTTTCTGGAGGGACACTAGGCTTTGACTTCGCAGATGCTCGACCCCAAAAATTAGCCAATGAACCTCCGGTGTCAGAAGTGCTTTTACCATTCTGAACTTTCTTTTTCCCAGCAGGCAAGGGAGGGACTTTTTCTTTGTCTGCAGGAGGCTTGGTACTCTGACCATGAACCCCTGTGCCAGTGATTTCGCTTTCAGTATCTTTTACCACATTGGGAGACTGCAGACCAACTTTTTGGCTAGATTGCTCTACTTTATAATGCTGAAGATGAGGAACCGTGGTATTTTGATACACAGAACTACTTTTGGATTGCCCAATGCCTCCAGCAGTTTTGGGCAGTGGATTTGCAATCATACCAGGTGTTCCCTCCACATTCCGCTGTACAAAGGAATTGGAAATCCCACAGAATCTGAAGAAGCATTGCAGTAAGCATCAAGGAAGAATTAATAAATATTTTAAACTCATGCATACATCCACATAAATGGAAAGACTAAAATTACTACTAATCACAAAAAAGAAAAAAGAAAAAGAGTTGACCATTATTACTTTGATCAACCTTTTATCTTAATGCTTTCAAACATGAATTTTAAAAGAAACAAAGTCCAAAACAACTTTGTGATGTATATAGTTATGAAAGCAAAAGGGTGTCCTGTTTTTGACCCTTACGGGATTTTCTTTGTTTCAGGTGGTTGGGGGCTGTTTTTTGCTGCATATATAGTCAAAGTTACAATTTGATGTACCATTTTAAAGGATGCTTTTCAGATATCCCTCTTCATCTTAAAAAGCAATGAAAGAGTTCTGGCAGGCTGCTAAGAGTCTCAATAGTTACAGTAACCACCTAATCTGAGACAATAAACAAATTTTACTAGATAAAAGTAAAAAGGCCATTTGCACCTTAAGATATGACAAAGAATGGCATGCACAAGCACGCATGTGAGCTTAAATTATAAAACATGCTAACCTGTTATCTCTCAAGCAATTGTCAACTGTAAAGTGCTGCTTAAAGAGCTCTTCAGCTTGTACAAATTCGGAATTCCAAAGTGCAGCTGGATCCTTTGGAATGCAAGATTGCACACTATAAACCTGAACTGAACAATTTCCATCAAATTCTCGTTTGGCTTCTGCATAAGTTCAGGAAGAATGCGCCCCACGTTAGCTTCTATTTCTTTATGTTGACAAAGGACCCTTATTCCATAATGAACAGACATGGAATTCTCTATATTTACCAATAATACTGTTCTTCAATAGAACATCAGTTTTTCTTTTTCCATTCTGCACATGCAACTGACGGTTTGATTGTGGTGGAATTAGAAAGTGATTGTGCACAAAATGAAATTTGAAAAGTAACTGACAGTTTATGATTTCACACAATGATTGGCCAGGATGTAGTGACATATATTGAAAACTTAATAAAATGTATTTCTTGAGTTAAAATAAGTGACTTCCTTAAGTTGACCTTGTGATTGTTTCAATTAATAATTTCCAATAAAAGCAAAAGAATCCCATATAATAGTAATTTAGTGCTTCGTGCATGCACAAGAAAGACTTGGTAATTAGCAATCTACATACTTGCACAGATAGACAACTTCTTGTTTAAAAGCATAGGCCAATGTGTGATATGTGTTATACATATGCCTAATCTCGGCAGACTAAATTTTGGTTGATGCAATAAATAGATATTTTCCTCACATAATATTGCCTTATCTGGCATATCCCACTTACCAACACCTATCACTTTGTGCTCTATAAATAGGATCCACTGTAATATAAATATTTAAGCAATTCAATAAACTATAACCCTGTCAGGCATTTCTTATGGTGGATGTATGTATCTAAGGCTGAACCACCTTAGATCCTTGTCTTCTTTATTCTCTCTTCTCCAAATACTCTTTCATACTATTTCTTTTTTCTTTTTTCTTTTTTTTAATATGGTACCCGAACAATGACCTTGAGTTCAACCCTAACTCTATAACTTAATTTCCAATTCAAGTTAATATTCAACGTGTTAGGTCTCACTTGTTCCCCTTGCATCCGTCATACTCCCACATGCTGCCACTCAATTTATTTTCTCTACATTTCATCATTGGATCTGGGCTCATATGGTACTGATCTTCCAAACCGTGGAAGGATCATATTATAGAAAACAACATGTGCTCTAACGCGCCTCCTTACATAGCCATGCGCCATGCACATCTTTTCTATTGTTTGATCACGTCTGACGCATGTCAAGCAACCACATGCTCTACGCGCGTCCAGAGTTCAATGCTCCTGCCAGTTCTGGGCCAAATTCAACCTGTTTTCTCTTGGGTGGTCTCTTATTCACAACTAGCCCAAAATCTTTAGACCAGTCCACAATTTAACCCAATCCACGACAACTTGGCCCATTTCTACCTGGTCTTGCTTAGCACAAATTAAGCTTGATTAGTTGGATTAGATCTGAGTTCGACTAGATCTAGATATGTCAGCCCTTATCCATTTATTACCCACAGGATCTGAATTTCCCCCTATCATATCGAGATCCAACCACAAAAAAAAAAAAATAAAAAAAATAGAAAACCAGCAAATAAAATCTTCCAAAGAAAAAAAAGAAGCCAAATCCTTTGATTTTCACTCAAGTTTTCCCCTTAGAATTTGAGGGAGGATGTTAATATATAAATAAAAATTTTCCTTATATAATATTGCTTTATCTAGCACACCTCACCTACCAGTTTGTGTTCTATAAAAGGATTTATTGTAATAAGATATATTCAAATAATTCAATTAAAATGTACCCCTAATGGTCATTTCTTACAGTGGACATCTCTAAGGCTAAACCACCTCAAATCCTTGTCCTCTTCTTAATCTCGTATCAAAATATTATTCCATATTATTGATTTCATTTATTTTAACAATTCCATCATGTACTCTTGAACCAACTTAGCAAACACAAAAGTAGGCATATGCATGCTCTGGCTACTTGCAAAAACAATTTTATTATATATTTCTAATAAGGTCTTAAATAATGTACTACACTGGCGAATAATTTACATACATAATTTATTGTTCTTATATTTGAATTTATACAATCAAAAAATATTAACATTATATATAGGATTATCACTAACCACCTATATAATGAAGCTTGTTGCCTAAGTAAGGGCATTATCAGTAAACTTCTCTGGTTAAAAAGGATGTGTAGACAATGCTACATCCAATGAGCACAGGGGTAAGGTAAGAAACTCCAATTGGTTCATTATTTTCTCATGCTGGCATGGCAATCACTTGGAAAGAAAGACATTGTTGGAGAGAGAGAGGAAAGGAAGATGAACCCCAATTCTCACAAAGGCCCCAACTGCTGAAAAATAAAAACACATTTTAAACTTCTCTGGTTAAAAGGATGTGTAGGAATGCTATAAATAAACAAAAAGCACAGGGTACGGAAAGAAACTCCACTTATTGCATTACTTTCTTATCCTGAAATGGCAATCATTTGGAAAGCTAGATAGTGTTGGACATGAAAAGGTTAAAAAGGTAAATAAATGAGTATAGAGAGGAAGGGAAGGTGATAAGCGTCTGCAACACCCAACTATCACAGAGCTTCCACAACTGCTGAAAAAGAACAACACATTTTCTAGAAAAAAGTATGTGTAGTTCTGTGCTCATTCCTCAAACCGAGTTTTCCCATAATCACCAAATATCCTCTTGAATATCTAACCCCTCAAAACCTCTCTCTGATACACACTAATACACACTGAAATGGTTCTTTGAGCTCAAATTCACATGGGGAAAAACATGAGTTGAAACAGCAAGAAGAAACATACAAAGCTATAACAGATGATACTAAATAAAACTGAAATGCCAAAACAGGAATAGTTTATCAGCTTATATAATTAATGAGAAAGCTTCTCTGAGTAGCACACACATTTTTCTTCTTAGGAAAATGATTGATACTATACCCCCTCCATTCTCTCACCCTCTCTCTCTCTCTCTCTCTCTCTACTCCCTTAAATAACACATTACAAAATGTCATCATAATAACAACCATAGAATAAAATGTCACCTGCAAGTTTAGGACTAGAAACAAGCCTTATATGGTAATTTGGAGGATCACCCTCTTCAACCAGCCAGACAAAGCATATACCACTTCCAACCCACTTCTGTGTTTTTCAACAAACTCCTGAAGCAACCTATGCATAGAAACAATCAACTATTTGTAAAACGGAAAACTGTGCAAACCCTAGACAGCAAGTCTACAAACACAGGCTTGATGAGGGTGGTTCCTACCTCTTTGCAGAATTTGATGGCACCAAATAATTGCGACTCAACCACTTGTAGGAAACCTGAAACAGAATGTGACATAGCGAAAAGGTTAGAATAGCATATCCCATGTCAAACTCAGAATTCTCATCTTACAAGCTCAACATGTTGAATGGCAACTGTCTAAAGTAGACTACAACAAGAATACGATCATGTGCAGTTGTAAGTAAGATATTAATGTAATATCTAAACAAGAGAAGAAGAGTAAGGATCAGAACTCAGAACACAATGGTCTCTGTTCTTTGAATGGTAAAGGTCAATAAAATTTATTGATATATAAGTCTCCGATCTGGTCGTTAACTGAAAAAATTCAATTCCTTTTTCATTTATTTACATTTTGTAAATCTTTCTTTAACAAACCACCCAAATCACAGGTCTCCACATAGCACCAAATTCATGTTCCAAACCTAATCTCTAACATCTTTTCACCACACCCATCTTTCTACACCTCCTACATATACACACAAAATCTAGAACACTACACTCCCCAAGAAGTTGTATCGCACTAAAATTGAAAAGTTTACTTCAAAAGCGGCGAATTTATCAAACCCTTAGAAAATTAGCACCGCAGAAAAGGGATTCTTTGCAGTAATATCCCGAATTAAGAGCGTGAATTTCATGGATTAGGCTAAGATTACGATGAATATAGAGAAAGTGTTGCAAAGAGGACGAGGTTGTTACCACTTGAAGTTTGTCGGAGACAAGGGGCTCGATCTCTTCGAGTATGCCTAGGGTTTCGATCTGCGCCATACTTTTTTCTCTTCTCTTGCAGAAATAGAAGGACGAGAAAAATAGAGTATGAAAGTGATAAGAATTTCTTTTTTTTTTTTTTTTTAGTAAAAATAAGATGGTGATGAATTTATGATTAACGAGTTTCCCTCCGCAAGGGCTCTCGTTTTCCCGCCATTCTCTGAGTTTTGGGGGTTCCTCATTGGGTAATTCCGTAATTCTAGACGTATCCTTCGTGTCCTCCTCCCATGATCCCCGCTGACGTGGTGTGGCTTTGCCACGTCAGTCCCTTTTTTTATTAAAAAAAAAATTTCAAAAAAACCTGTGCAAATATACGTCCGAGGAAACATTTCTCCCCCAAATTCTTCTCTCCTCACCGACCGCCACCCACAAGCACCGCCGACCACCAGCTACCACCCACCGCCACCAGGTACCTGTTAAGAGTCATTTAGATGACTCGTCAATTAGCACATCTACCAGCACACCTTCACAGTCAGATCAGCAGATATTAATTAAGCTGATCTCCAGCCCATGTTTCATGGGACAGCCGTGTAATAAGATGATAGAAGTCTCCTCTGTTCTTCTTCTTTTAGTACCCTGGCCTCTTTGTATCACACTTGTATAACTCTCACGTGGACTTTCCCTTTGTGTCTTGCCCTCTCTGCGTTCTTTGCAATTTAGTTGTATAGAGTTTGTCTATAAATGATAATGAAACTCTCTGTTTTTGGTTAAGTTCCAAAAACAGATTCTTCAATTTTTCAGTACCTCCATCTCCATCTCCGGCCACCAGGTAGCCCCATCTCCATCTCCTCCCCCCACCCCCACCCCCTCACCGACGACCCTCCAAGTTCACCCACCGACGGTTCAAAACCACCAGGTACCTCCACATTCAGCTCTCTCTCTCTCTCTCTCTCTCTCTGAGTCTGTGGTGCATTTGAATGAAACTGCTGTCTTTCTTCCCCGATATGTATTTTTCAGTTTGTAATTGACAACCAAGTGCTCCATTGTCTCTATCAACTTCTTACACAAAATCACAGAAAAGCATCAAGAAAGAAGCTTTTTGGACAATGTCAAGTATCACAGCTTGGCATTAATAGAGGTCAAATACAGGTGCAGAATTCTCTTTGTAAATGATGTAGCATGAAGTTTCTCCAATGTGTCAAACTATGGAAATGGGACCGACCAAATCCACACTACTCATCATCTTTTGGTTGCATGATAGTGTTGGTCGATTACGATTTGCACAAAATTTGATAACTGAGCATGTTTTTCGGGTGTTTGTTTCTGGGTTTTGGTTCTTGTCTCCAATTTTTTATTATTATTATATATATATTTTTTTAATGCAATGACATGTTTAACTTTTAACATTACAGTGGTTGCAATTTTCCCTTGTTATGCGGGGCTTTGTGGTTTAATTAATTGTAATGGTTCTTGGTCAAAGTTTGTCATCAATGTCTGCTTTTGTTAAACCGTTCTCCTAGTTGGAGCTGTTCAAAGCAGTAAGGGTACTATGTAAACTCTACTAATTAGTGGTGTTGCCGCTCAATCAAGTAATTATTGCAAAGCAAGGGGTAAAAAGGAAAAAGAAAATAGAACATGTAAGCTGTGAAAGAAACACTGTTACGTGAATGATTTTTGATGAAACAAACACGTAAAGAGAATAGATGTTAGGTTATAAAGGAACTTAAACCTTTAAATGTATTAAATTTTGACGAAATCTAAAATTTATTTTTCAAACTCAAGGTTTGGGATTAATTTTGTAACAATTAATTCTGTTAGCTAGCTTCATATCTTTAAATCGACAATTAAATGCATAGTAAAAATGAAAAAATAAGTAAAATAAATTACTCTAATAATAATATTTAAATTTTAATCCATGCTTCTATATGTATAAAGATACCATATTATCGAAGGCTAAAGAAAACTGTGCCTATATATATTGCATGCAATTTTGTGGTACAATGTGCGCAACGACAACCGTAATGTCATCGATCCTTCTCTCGACATGCCTCGGCCCTACCGACAGAGTCGCAGTTGCGAAAGGGCGGTCTCTGGTTCTGTCCAGCGAGTTACTCCACGCCAAGTTTGCAATACTCAAAGCCAACTCCATTGGGTTCACACCTTCTAAAGTTTCCCGATTTAGGACATCTTCGATGTCTGCCGGGTTCACATTGTCGGAAAGCCCGTCGGTGCCAAGAACTACGATGTCTCCTGCGACAACCGCCACGCTTGTCTCTACACCTGAATATGGCCGATCACATCCCTTGCTGTTGAAGGAATGTTGTTGTATGGGGGATTGATACGCAACCGTATTGGCCCTGAAAATCATAAACCCACAGTGTCCCACATTTACAAAACGCAAGATATTGTCGTTACCGAGCATTCCAATGCAGGCTGTGGATGAGCCTTTGGCGTTGGTATTCAAGAAAGCTTTGTTTAAAACACTTTTTACATCTGCGACTCCATCGGGCTGCTGATGGACCGCCGCAGAAGCGTTGATCATGAGTTCTCGCGCGTACTCGCCGGCGTCCACACCCCTCGCAGCAGCCCAACTGCCGACGCCATCGGCCACGCCGATTGCCTGCTTCTCCTTGGAAACGAAGTAAGCGTCATCGCCTCGAGGATTGAGTGGATCGTCTTTAGGAATGTAGAACGCTCCGCAAACCATCTTCAAACTTTCCTCGTGACTTTCTTCTTCGGGAGTTTCTTCGGTGACGATCTTCTTGGGATGGGAGCAGAGAGAACCCAGCGATTGAAGTGCACGACGCAGATGGAATTTTAGGGGAGCCATGGATGGAGCGTAATTGGAATGGACAATGCGAATATGGGGAAAGATTGGGATATATATATATATATATATATATATATAGCCTTACACCTGTGTGAGATAGACATGAAGTATTGTTCTAGATATATATTCTAATTAATACTATTACTACTTCTTCCCTGGAGTCTCCTTATCCGTCACTAACACTTACTCTGTTGGTTAATGGCTAGGATTTTCTATAAAAGATCAAAATACTTTAAGATAATTTAAATATCACAGATTAGTATTATCATTACAATAATTTATTTTACAAGTTTTTTCAAAATATAAAAGGGGTAGGTTTTTTAAAAATCTAAAGTCTAGGTTCTCTTAGAACCTAAATTTTATCCCCGTTACGTGTTTGCAAAAATCATTCACTTACGTAACAGTTCTTCCCCCTGGCCAACACCTTCCTCCCATTTTTTTTTTTTAATGTAATGACATGTACAACTTTTAACATTATATTAAAGTGGTTGCAATTTTCCCTTGTTATGTGGGGGCTTTGTGGTTTAATTAATTGTAATGGTTCTTGCTCGAAGTTTGCCATCAATGTCTGCTTTTGTTAGACCATTCTCTTGTCAACTGCACAAAACTAGACGCCATTACACAGAAAGAAAAATCAAATATTGGGAAAATCCCAACTCTTTTGTACTGCAAATGGATAAATACTCCCACGTACAAAGCCACGTTCCAACATATAATACATTTGTTTTCTATGATTCTGAATGCCTATTTAAACCACCAATCAAATTCAAACCACATAGAAAGACAAGAAATGTATACAAGATTGGTTTTAATTTCTTGAACCTCCTTGTCTAACAAGAATTGCGTATAGGAGTTGATTCCACGTATCAGGGACACCAGGAAGACACCAGTGGCTGCAATCGTTTCCCCTTTTGCCTTCGAACCCATAAATAGAAGGGTGTCCATCTTTTCTCATTTGCGATAATGTAGTCACGTCCAGCAATGTCACAGCACCTGAAACTTTTCTCAACACATGCTTTAACACATCTCTCGCCGCCGGCGAACCCCCTGGATACCTTGAACCACTCAACGGTTGTGTTTCTCCACTGCAGGTTGTAGAATTTGACTCATTCCAGTCTTCGCCGCTGCTCCATCACAAGGGCAATATTAATTTTTCTTAGAAAAGTACATCCGGTATCAAACTACCAATTCATTGTCAATATGCTTCCCAAATAAACCAATTGTGTTAATGTTTTCCCACAATAACAAAAATATCTTTTATAAAAAAATTTCTTAAAATATTATATATATAAACATATAACCAAAATTTGTCAATTTTTTGTTTGTGTTTTTACTTTTATTTTGTATTTAATTTATAAGGATTTTTTTATAACATTTATCTTTAATAATCCTTAGAATTATAATTGATATTTCATATGTTTTTGTTAAAAAATTGACGGAGATATTACAAAATCATCTGATTGGAAAACGACTTAACCCAGAATTAAACTATTATTGAAAAAATTTAAAAATTAAGGAAATTAATTGAAAACGTGTCAAAATTTAGAGTACTATTAAATTGTACTTTTTCTTATACTATTAATTAAATAATTAAATAAATTTTTTTTTTCCCAATTCAAGATAAAAAAAAGTTACAATTAATTTAAACTTTTAGAATAAACATTGAAAGAACACTTACGCGTAATGGGTGGGAGAAATTCCTTGAAAGAAGACTTTGGTGACCTTAGGATCAACGTTAGATTCCACCCACTTTGTCCAAGTTGTTAGTGCCTTTGAAAAAGCAACCAAACGATTCATATCTTTCCGTATCATGCCTCCTTCTTCAACGTAGTCCCATCTGCAATTTTGAAACAATCCATATTAGCACAGAAAATTTCTGTCCACTACGAAAATGTTACTGCTGGTCTTACGGTTGTTTGTGTCCTTTATGGAGCCACCAGTGCCAGGTGTTGAAGATGAGCATGTCATATCCTTTCCATTCATGTCCATTGCCAATGGAGTCAAGCTTTAGAACCGTCCCAATCTTTTCTTGTACTAGATCAACTAGAAATGCATTGCGAGAATACATCAACGAAACTCCATGCTCCTGAAACATCCATCCAAATCATATATATATATATATACTACATAAACATATACATTTGGAAACACCAAAAATGAGACATGAAGATTGTTGATGTCCATGCATGTAGTGATTTATCTTAATTAGTGGGGTTGCCTTAGTGTGACGCATGATTGAAGTAGGTTCGCGGGTCCGGATCCGAATCCAACATAATACATGAGAGCTAAGAGTCTAAGACCGTACTTTCGATAATAATTAGAAGCAAAGGGTTTTCTCAACATTAATGAGTAACTTCGTAATTCGTCAAAAAATCCTCGATATCGATCAGAAATTGAAGCTATATATAATGAGATTTTAGTGTGATGTATCTTAGTGGGGTTGCTTTAGTGTTACTCATTGTGGGATTTATTCCCATTAAAGATGGAGAGAGTTTACCTAATTCCGTTGGTGGGTAATGATGCATGGCTTTAATTGGTGAAGAGTCATATCTGATTGTCGTAGAAAGGTCGTGATCATGTATATGTGCATGATAATAAAATCGAATAAGTACTAGTTAATTAATTTGTCCCAAAGGTTGTAATCAAGATGGTTGCACGTAAGTGTCATTATTGTTCTAATATATGATATGATATATTTTCTTATAGGATAATTATTAATTATTTTTTAGAAAATTTCACATTCTCTTAAATTAAAAAAAGTGTTCATTTAGAGTTACTATCTTTTAAAAGTTTACAGTGTCAATCATCGTGTCAAAATTGATAAGTGAAATCCCCAAAATACTTTTGAGATGTTTATAAAATTACAAAAATACCTTGAATTTGGACGGAAGTATTTTAAGAATTTCACTTTTTCTGTTAATTAGGACTTAAAGCTGAATTTGGACAAGATAGTTGAACTTTTGAAAGATAATAACCTTAAATTGATACATTTTAAAGTTTAAGGGTATGATTGCAAAAATGATGAAAAATCTGAAGTGGTAAGTAAAGTTTTTTCATTATGTTTTAAGATTGATTGTAATTAGGTTTGATGGACGGACCATATATACTTATTTTTATTTACCACAGTTTTCATATAAATAAGAGTTTTTGTACGGTAAATATTATAAAAAAAAAAAATAAGAGCAAGATGTAGCCAATTTGAGCTTCGGCTTGTCTCCGAGAGGTTTGGCATTCGAATGCTTTCGAAACCAAATGCTTGTAAATGAATTAATTAAGTAAACAAAATGGAATAATCGCTAGATCCATGATATATAATTATCATGTTTGAGTGGAAAAGTTGAAGCCAATATTAATTCATCCAAAAAAAAAAAAAAAAAGTTGAATAATCCAATTTGATGAAGAAAAGTACCTGGAAAGTAAACGTGGAGAGACCGCCTTTTCTGTTGAGAGTGAAGTTTGTTTTGGGTACTGACACATGTAGCATGCATGTGAGAGATTGCCATTGGTTGAGGCTTAGAGAGTCCCCTACGAATAATATCTTCTTCCCCTTTAACCTTCTCAAGAAATCCAGACCATTGAATCTACACGACAATATACATACTATGTAAATGAGAAATCTATTAATGATGATGTTATCATGCATGGACACTAGATGGCTAAAACACAAGCCCTTTTATATATGGTAAGATAATGTTACATTAAAATATTAAAATATAAATCAAAGAAAAGGGTTAATTGAGGGCCCAACAATTACCCCCAAAACAGCTAATAACCATTTGATAAAAGTATCAAATGGGAACGTACGTACCTTGGCAATGCACAACCGCGAGGCTTCCATCTATATTTGAGATAAACGTCATCAGGCCGTCCATTTTTCCTGCAATCAAATTCCTTCTCGATGAACGAGCAGGCTGCTGAGCGGTACAGAGGATAAGAATGATCATAAATCCAACTCCCCTCGTACAAATCACATCCATCCGAAACTAAGTTTCTCAACTCCTCAGCTTCGGCATTGTTTCGGTCATGAAGGCAAGAAATGATAAGCAAAACAGCAAAAGAAAATGAGAAAAAGCTTTGAAATTTCTGCCCCATTGTCTCTGTGTGTGTGTGTGTGTTTGAGAGCGGGTGAGGATTGAGGAATGAGGCGCGCAGAAATATAGCGTGATGTTGAAGGGTGAAGACAGTTATCCATGAAAAAGACTTTAATATGTTAGGTGATGTATCTCTATTTGGCTCACTTTAAGACAAAGAAACTAATTATCTTTGCTCTTTTCTTTTCCGTTGCTAGGCTAGCTAGTAGGGTTGTTGTCGGGACCTCCTTTGGTAACGTGTGGCCAAACTTCTCATCATTTCTTTGCATATATAAATTTCTTACAAACCGTTTCATACGAATTTTTCATATATATATATATATATAACTGGAATGAAAACCCACGATTTTGTCTTTTAACTTAATTCATATTGGCTTGCACAAGTAGCTTAAGAGAATTACGGACTACTGAAATGGAGACTTATATTCTCCACCGACAAAATAAACAACCAGCCTCATATCCATACGCCCAAGCCTAATTTTTGACTGATTAGAAAAAAAAAAAAAGGCCTAATATTTGGGCCCGCAAGCCCAACAACTTGAGGGCACATGGACGGACATAGCGGAAGATGCAACAAAATCTCCATGATTATGAAACCACAAATCACTATCTTAAAGAAGGAAAGGAACACTCACTACGAAGAAGAATCACTTAAAATAAGATTATTTTACCAAAAGCGAGGATATCCATAAATCTAATTTAAGTACTGAGGTGGTGTCGTCGACTCCCTCCCTTTTTTGCAGCATGTTACTCTGATTTTGGTATCTTGCTGAAATCTTGAATTGAGGACTAAACATGGATGGTCAATGATTGATTTTTTGCATCAACAAAAGAATGTGTTTTTAGCATACTAAAGAACACATAACACTTTCATTGAGTTAAATAAAATCTGTCCTTTCTTTTTCTTTTGCATGTTTTTTATGTTTATGGGCTCATAGTAATAGCATATATAGTTATTTTACATGCTATATATATCCCTTCTAAGGGAAGGCTCCTTTTTCCTGTCTTTGTCAGGTTCATAGTGGCCGGATAGACAATACAAAAGAAATAAATGTAGCAGAAAATATGTAGTCTTGCAAGGTTTGTCGGCAGCAATGTGGCCGCAACAGCCTTGCTCTGTTTTTGGCATGTTAGCAAGTACAGGTAAAATATCAGCATAAAGATTTTTTTTTTTTTTTTTTTGAACTCTATCTCCATATTTCTGTCAAAAAAAAAAAATAAAAAAATCATCATATGGCATTTATACTGACTGTTAAAAATCAACAATGAAAATTGTAATATTATATTAGGAAATGTTCTGATCCTTTATCTTGAAATCCTTTGAATTTTTAAAATTGTAGGATAACTCTGTCAAAATTTTTACCGTTATTTTTGAATTAAATGATTCAGGATTTTTCACAGAAAATATTTTCATTTGTGAGATGTAATGAATCAAGAATTGTTTTTTAAAATAATAAATATAAATTGTCGAGAGTTAATTTTTTACTGCTAGCCCATATGGGGCAATCCCATCCAGCAGACGAGCCAAGATCGAATCGAGCCACGGCCCACGGAAATGGGCCCAAAAGTCAACAAATTGAGGGAAGTCGCAACCTTCCCACCACGACCTAGCCCATATGCTACTATGAATGGCCTATATATGGAGGCTTTTTTTTTTTTTTTTTTGGACCATTGATTTGAGTTTGCGTTCTAGAGCATTTGGAAGCCTATATCTTCTTGTTAAAGAATTTTTTTTTGTGATTGATGTTTTTTTTTTTTTTTTTTTCTTTTGACATGTCTACACAAGAGGGAGAGAGAGATTTAAACTAGTAACATCCACTTCATTAGGCGTGGTCACAGTCAATTGAGCTACTTTTTGGAGACATGCGATTGAAGAATATTACAAATTATTCTAATAGTTAATGTGAATCTAATCATATGCTAACTCATGTCAGCAAGTTGTAAAAGAGTTATAAATCCAACTTAGAGGATGTCAATGCTCAGGAAATGCTCAAATTAGAATAACTATAAGTTTTTGTGTATATATATATATCACTCTAGAAACCAGCAAAGATAAAGGGTTGAAGTGGGAAGATTTTATATCATTTGAGTTGCTTACATTTATTCAAACATAAAATTAATCTATTAAAGTCTAACGAATAGTGTTTGAAATAAGGAATCTTCAATGAATAGCCTGAAAAAATGCATCCAATTTTCAGTGTAAAATCCATGAATGTTCAAAGAATAAGATTGTAAAGAATGTGGTTCCAAGTATCAGGAACACCGGCAAGACACCAATGGCTGCAGTCCATTCCGGTTGGGCCGCCGAGGCCGTAAATAGAAGGATGGCCATCTTTACGCAGCAGGGAGAGAAGAGTTACATCAAGCAATATGACTGGCGTTGTGATCTTGCTCAATGCACCCTTGAGGACGCCCACAGCCGGTGGCAAACCTCCAGGATATCTTGACCCTAACAATGGCTGCTTCTGCCCCACGCAGCTCTTTGCACTTGGCTCATTCCATAGGCTACCACTATGGTATAGATAAATGGAAAGCATCGTGAGAGCTCGTGTATATATATATTGATTATTTTTGTTAATTGATTTTCCTAATCAAGTAGCTTTTGATTAATGTAATTTATTATTACATTAATTTTTCTTTAGAGGAAGATATTTTAGCTTTAGAGGGTAGTAATATTCATTTTTTTCAAGTCATCCTTTATAGAGCATACAATCGACCTCCTAAACCCTAAATTCATGTGGAAATGGCAAAATAAAAAATAAAATAAAAAAGAAAGCAAAATATCTTAGATGACGGAAGTGAGTAGTTTTTTTTTTTTTTTTTTGTTTTTTCTAGCAAACATGGGAAGGCAGAGGGGGTGATCACTAGACCAAAACAATACCCAGAAGAAAGTCTGGCCAGACAACCTAACAATAAGCTTCAATACAACTAAATCGGTGTGAGTAAACATAAATTAAAAGCAAATGTGCCAAATTAAGCCCCAAACGCTTAATTACATTTTTAAAAATAGTATTTTCACACATTTTAAAATCACAAATCCAAATGAACCCGAACAATAACATCAAAATTAATTAAGGTAGATAGTTGCAACTTGCAAGTTAGGAAAGTGTAGTTAATTCACCAACTTAAGTCGGTAATGAGTTTTACATTTTCAAAATATTATTATTATTATTATTTTTATATATATATTCTTATTCTATCAAATAATAGTTAAGTTTAAATTAAGCTGAATTTAGACAGATTATGCAACCCAAAATAATTTTAATTTGAGTCTACAAATATTGTATATTGAATAAAATAAGTTCAAAATTGATATGATTTTATTTTAGATTCATCAAAACTTAACCAGACTATGATATTTTCCAAATTCTAATAATAACATTATATTGGATGCAAGACTTAAAAATATGCATATTACTACGGGCAAATTCTGTTTAAAGTCTAGATTAGGTTTTATAGATCTAAATAATGTATATATTGCCACATAATTAATAAGTTGGCATGTCATTAATTTAAAAATGTTAAATAACGTAACACTATACTATTAAATACAACAAAAATAAAATCTAGACCGATAAAATAAAGATATTTAGAATAAGATTATGTGAAGAGATCGAGAGCTTAGCTTACTTGTAATGGGAAGGGGAAATTCCTTGGAAGAAAACCCTAGTCTTGGCAGGATCAATGTTTGAATCCACCCACCCAGCCCATGTTGCAAGTGCCGTCTCAAAAGCAACCATACGGTCCATGTCCTTCATTATTTGTCTCCCTACTTGGATGTAATCCCATCTGAATTACAATCAATACAATTTTGTTTTTTCTCAAACTAGAAAAAAAGAAAAGAAAACTCAATTAATTATAACATGGGATCGTACGGTTGAGAAGGCCCCCTTCGGTTCCACCAGTGCCACGTGTTGAAGATGAGCATGTCGATGTTTTTCCATAGCTTGCCTCCCTCAATGGAATCAAGCTTCAAGACCCGACCAATTTTTTCTCGTACAACGTCCACTAAATACACGTTCCGATCAAGCATCACTTTCACTCCATAATCCTGTAATATTATTAATTTAACGTCAAAATAAAATAAAATAAATAATTGGTCCTTTTTTTATTTTTTATTTTTTATTAATGAAGTTCTTAATAAGTTCATCCACCAAACAAAACCAAAGCAAACAAAAAATTTGAGAAAAAGGTGAGACAGTTGGATTCCTGATGCCTTGTCAGGCTGGCAGGAAGTTAACATGGGGGTGATTGCCTTGTCTTTCTTTAATATTTTGTATTAAGATATAATTGGGGGTGGTTGAAACTTGAATGGTGGGTGGTAATTGAAACCAAATTATATGGGAGAGAAAAGGGAAAGGTGGCACAGAGGTGCAGTCACTGATGATTGCACCTTCAACTTGCAAAAAAAAAAAAAATAAAATAAAATAACATATACCCTCTTGATTTATTATTCAATTTATAATATTTTTAAAAAATTTCAATTAAATTTTGAATAAAACAATATTTAAATTTTAGATCTAATTGTAATTTTTAATATCATGTTAACAAATATCAAAGTGAGGGCGAAAGTGAGAGCGGTGTATTTTTTCCAAGAAAAGCAAAAGAAAAAGAAAAATTCCAGCAAGAGTGGGGGAGATGAAGAGGACAACCCACGAAAGCTGTTACGCACAGTAGCTACTTTAATTAAAGCGGGAAGTAAGAGGACCACAGGATTTGCTGGCCAGATGATTGATTGGCAAATGTCCATGTCATCCTTTAAATGTGATTTTGAAAGGTGAGAGTGCAATGAGTAGAAAGGTTCCATTCAACTACTTATCGGTTCCCGCCTTTCCCGCAAAACAAAGGCAGAAAATTTCACGTGAAATCGGCCATGGACAAAACAAAGCCCCGACCTTTTTTATTTATATTTTCCTAATTGGGATAATTTAAAAATAGGGGAAAAAAAAGAGAGTAGTGAAAATGGCATACCGTGAATGTAAAAATGGAAAGGTCTTCTTGTCTTGTTAAATTGTATTTAGCGTAGGGGGCGGCAACATGAAGCATGCATGTCAACGATTGCCACTGGTTTCTGCTAAGCGAATCTCCCACGAACATTATGCTCTTCCCTCGAAATCTTTCCAAAAAATCTTGACCATTAAATCTACAAAACCCACAAAAAATAAATAAATAAATTGTGTAGGTATTATATTTGATACGAAATGGTGAAACCTAGGAATTGGGATCTCTGATGTTGCTTATAATTGGAACAATAATTGTTATACAGTTCATAGAAGACTCATTCCAACAAGTGAGTCTAGTTAATTGTTGTCTAAATCAATAACAATTAGAAACATTATTTAAGTGTTTGGCAAAAGACTTGAAAAAGGAAGTGGACAGAAACAGTAGCAGATTTGATTGATGTCAGAAGACAAGTAAGAATGTTTTGTATGAAAAAAAAATAAAAAATTGTTTTATAATAATTTTTTTATTTGAATAATAATAAAAAATGATTGATATAATGTAAAAAGTAAGAATGTTGAGATTGATTTTGAGAAATTTTTTTAGAGGTTTTAGGATGTTTGGGTCCTCTTTCCGGTTCAATTCTTTGCCAAACATAGCCGTATAATTGAAGTTGTGCTTAAAAAAAAAATGTAAAAGCTACACACTTCACGCCTGAAAAGAAAAAAAAGAGAAAGAACTTTGCAGAACAAAAGTCAGGGACCTAAAGGGAGAAAAGAAAAAGTCAGGGGCTGAAATTGGAAATACGTCACAAGACATCTCTACCATTGATGTGTTTATTTTGTTTTTTCCTGAGTGGGCGGTGAAAGAACAGCTTCGTCACAGTTGGCTAAAAGAGAATAAATGTCATGATTACATTTAACTCAACCGTATTCTGTAAAAACCCAAAAAGCGCTCAACTTTTTCTCAGCTAAAATTAATGAATAATGTGCGGAAACAAGTGAGGGACAACTGGAGGCCGACAAGGTTCACTTTGTGCCGTCAAAACATTCTATTTCAATTCATTCAACAAATCAGCATGTGACCGCTCAATTATATGTGTTGAAAAAATAAAAAAATGATTCAAGTTCACGTGATTTCTCTTATATATAACTTGTTGAATATGTATACATTTCTCATTTTAGAGCACTAAGCAGTTTTTCAACTATTTTTTCTCAATTTAAGAAATAAAACTACTTTTTAATTGTTTATAAAAAAAATACTTCACAATAAGTTTTATTATTTTTTCTTATATGAATGTTTCTTAATGCATTAAAAAGTACTGTAAATATCCTTTGATGTTGGTTAAATTTAGGACTTTTGGGTGTTTTTTTTTTTGTAGTTTTTTTAGGATTTTCTCTTAAAAAAATGAAAGAAATGAATTATAGAGAGTCTGTTGTTAATGCTCTTATGAGTTTGTGACACACTTTTAAAATAATAAATCTTATGAGATGGTGAGACATTATTTGAAAACAAACTTTTAAAAAACAAATTTAAAACTTGTAGCACTCCTCTAATGATATATTTCTTAACTTGGAAGATTTCGTTTGTTGAAAATTTTGAAATTTAATAATAATGTTGGTGGCTGGAGATCCATGGTGTCGAAATTATACAACTGTAGTTTCATTACGTGAAGGGTCGACTCATTGACTTCTTTGTCCTTAAAGTCACAATAATTCAACCACACAAAATCCATCCAAAAAGTTATAATATAATGTTTCGATGTCGATGTGCATGACAGAAGTACATATCTCACATATATATAATCCAAATAAAAGTTTTTTCCTTTTTTCTCGGGTTAAAAAGAAGCTCAAAAACATTAAACATAAATGGCGTGAAAAGCAATAGCAGAAAATACATATTCACGTTTTCAAAGGGTAATTTAATTGACCGGAAACTACGTCTTATAAAATAAAAGTCATTAGTTTGAATTCTATTCTCAAGCAATATTTAATTTAAAATTTTATAAAAATTTTAAGACCAGAAAAGTTATTTGATTTATTTTACCGTCGGTTTTAACGCAAACTCTAACCGAAGGTGAATATTACCGGAGTTGGAGGTTCAAGGATTGTAAATTGTAATTGAAAACTTGTAAACTTTAGAGAGTCGTGTCAGAAAGGCTTTGTGAAGTTTCTCCAAAATAATATCTTCCAAGAATTAATCACAATCATATGATATTTAATCCTAAGCAGGAGATTAAAAAGGGTACAGTACTTTTGCAGCGAGCAATGAGAAACAAAAGGAAAAACATGAAGAAGAAGATAAAAGGACGGCGTACCTAAGTAGATTACAGCTGAGGGGCTGCCATCTGTACTCGGTGTAATCCAGATCCCGGCGGCCGTTCTTCTGGCAACTGAACTCCCGCTCAATGAAGGGACATGCAGCTGGATCGTAAAGCGGGTACGATTTGTCCACCACCCATCTCCCCGTGAACAAATCGCACTGATCACTTGCAGCATTTGCCTTGTGATGATGAATAACAAGAAGAAAAAGAAGAAGCAGTGTGTGCGGCAGAGTGCTAATATGAACCAAGAAACTCATTTTCATAAACCTTTTCAAATCAAAGTAGAAAGAAAGAGAGAGAGAGAGAGAATATAATAAAGTAAGAAAAAAGGTTTAAAGGGAAAGGGGAATAATAATAGCAATGGCGATGAGAAACCTCCCTATTATATTTAGCAAATTATAAGTAACTAGACATACAAGGTCGTCCAACGGGATTTGGTTTCCTTATATTGCTAGCGAGAGAGAGAGAGAGAGAGAGAGAGAGAGAGGGGTGGCGACAGATCAAATGGTCCACCGGGATAAACAGCTTCTGTTATTTATGCTTTGGGTTGTGAAATCTTTTAATGCAGGGATTCTTATTTTTTACTTTTCAGTGAATTGCAGGGATTTTGTTTTTAATTTTTTTCTGAGCTAAAATAAAGGAACAGGAAAGGAGATGAAAAACATAAAACACGGGAAAGGGGACGGCATCTCAACAATAAGCTCGATACAACTTATTCAGTGTAGGCAAAAACAGTAAAAAATAATGTCAAATTATTACCACGGCTGGAGTTATTAAAACAAAAAGCCCAGATTGATCGCCAGTGTGGGAACTACCTCTCACGGCCAGAAAATAAGTTTTGAAAATTTAGGTTATTTATGTCTTAAATTTAGTCTGTTCAGAACAAATTTATTTTATAACTGAAGTTGTAGTTGTACATGAGTTAGCGAAAACTGATGTCATAAATAGGATTTGATTGTAAAATTTTTTTTATTGTATCCATGATTTTATAATTTTATATCATTTGACTATGTTTTATTAGATCTTTATACTATGTGATTTATGCTCTTGATTTTTTTATCAATGAATTCTAATTTTTTTTTTCTTTAAAAAAAAAGTCGAGATTGATAGCATGTAAAAGCGGTATAAGCATAATTGCAGGGATTTGGTTTAAAATGAAAGACTGGGCACATAATGGTTATTATAAGGTAAATCTGCAGATTTTGATATTAGGGAAAATTTAAAATTAATTTTGGGATTAATAAAAATTAAAAAGACAGATTTTAAAACAATGTTTTTTTCTTTCCTAATATTCATATTAAGACGTATGTTTACATTTATAGACTTGTACAGTTGTACATGGTCAATTGGCCATGGTTTACAACAAATTATTATTATTTTAAGAGATTACAACAATATTTAAAATACAAAAAGTAAAAAAATGGAGGCGTGGATCTTGTTTGGGCCCGTCAGCCACAAAGGCCCTAAGGAAAGTCCACAACCTCGGCCCGTCTCCTCTATAGACCCTTTGTGAATTTTCCATATTATCTCTATTACAATACAAAGAAAGAAATCTCTCATGTTTCCATGTCAAGAAAAATCAATAAAAATCAAATCTATGTAAAACTAATTATATTTATCATAAGAGTGTATCGATCAGATCTTTTATAGGGTTAAATTTTAAGAGTAATATTAAATGACATTTCTATGTCCGTTTTGTGTTCCTCCAAAATTATTGTGACTTTTAAATTTATCATTCGATTTGTAGTAAATTACTATTGAATTTTGATCTAATAATGATTTTAAAAGTCATATTAATTTTGAAAGGACACAATTAAGAACATGAGAATGACATTTAACATTACTCTTTCTGAAATTTCAAATGTAACCAATATAAAAGGCGATCTTCCCTTTCTATTTATCAGTAATTAAGTGTCTGCCTGAGCAACGCTACCGAGGCTTTGGGAAGGTCTGAATAGGAGGGCACTCATCTTGAGACAAGGGACAGCTAACAAGATTATGATGAGTTGGAACACTAAGTTGGTTAGATTAATTAGTTTATATAAAGAGGTTCATGAACATTAAGTTGGTTAGATTAATTATATTGTTGTTTTATTTTGTTATGAAGTTAGAACTGAAATGTATTAATTCACTACACTGCTTGTATAAATAGGTGAAACCTTGTATTAAAAATTCAATCAAGCAAATTAAAGGGCCTTACTTCTTCTGACCCTGAGTCATCCTATTCTACTCTATTTATATTAGAGAAAAATTATAAAAAAAAAAAAAAAAAAAGAGGGAAAGAAAGAAGAGAAATGGGTTCGAAACTTGCATTTGGTTGGGCTTGCTTGTTAACATCTTTGATGGTATTGGTTACCGGAGTTCGAGGCCAAGTCAAAAACTTCAACGTGATGAACTATAGTGCTGTTGCTGATGGAGCAGCTGATAACAGTCAGGTAATTATTCATATGACGTTGCCTGCCTTTTATTTTCTCTTAATTTCATAGAATCAAATTATTTTGTGAATATTATTCTATACGTTAATTTTTGGGTTAATGATAGCAAATATGTTTTCGAAATATTTATTTATTTTTTTTTTCTTTCTTCTTAGGCATTTCTTAAGGCGTGGAAAGAAGCATGTGAATGGAAGGGAAGTGGTAGGGTTTTGATCCCTCCCGGGTTATACATGGTGAACTCAGTGAGATTTGAGGGTCCATGCAAAGGCTCGGTGAGCGTCGTGATCGGAGGGCTTCTCAAGGCTCCTGCTGATCCATCCAAGTTCTCAACTGATAGTTGGATTAATTTTCGATATGTTGACCATTTGACGGTCAGTGGTGGCACCTTGGACGGCCAAGGACAGGTAGCTTGGGGCCTTAACGACTGCAGCAAGAATTCTAATTGCCCTAGGCTAGCTACGGTAAGTTTTTGCTTATTTAAAAAAAAAAAAATTTTCCACCTTTTTTCTTCATATAAATAGAACCTTATCTTTGAATTGAATAGAAAGCCTTAGGGTTCGTTTTTAAAAAAATAATCTGTGTTTTTTAAAAAAATTGTAATTTTGGAGTGCTTGAGATTGCGATTTTAAAAACGCAAATTTTAAAATCGTGGAAAATTCTGCGATTTCTATAAGCTGGCTAGAGGTACTTATTTGAAAAGGTGCAAATTTAAACCAAAATCAACATTTCGCTTAAAACAATATTTGAGGCAATATTTACCTATTTGGCCATAAAACCTCAATTATCACTACAAGAAACTGACTCATCAGGGGCGACTTATTAGGGGCAACTATACTCAACTATTAGGGGCGACTTTTGAAAGTCGCCCCTAATAGTTCCAAGTGGACGCTAATAGCCGACCCAAAAGATGAATAATAGCGTCCACTCTACAGTGGACGCTAATAACTCGACCCTAATATTTTCGCGGGAAATATTCAAAAGGCGGGAAAAAGACCATTAGCGTCGACTTTCCAAGTCGACGCTAATGGTTACTTATTAGAGTGGACGCTGAAGTATGTGTAGGAATTAAAAAAAAAAAAAAAAAAAAAAATTTTATTCACCAATAGAGTGGACGCTGAAGAATGATCATTAGGGTCGACTTTAGAGTCGACCCTAATGCCTAAGTATTAGGGTCGACAAAGTCGACCCTAAAGAGTATGTGTAGGAATTAAAAAGAAAATAATAATAATAATTTTATTCACCAATAGCGTCCACTCAAAGTGGACGCTGAAGAGTGATCATTAGGGTCGACTTTATAGTCGACCCTAATGCCTAAGTATTAGGGTCGACAAAGTCGACCCTAAAGAGTATGTGGAGGAATTAAAAAAAACAAAAAAAAAATAATTTT
>NC_081543.1:32678572-32683523 GCF_901000735.1 Corylus avellana | reverse complement strand
CCTAAGGATTTTAGATATAATTTTCCTAATTTTTAATTACGTATATGGACACGTGTCGTGTTTTTGGGGTGCTGACGTGGCTTTTTGACAAATTTTGGATGGAAGTTAGATGGAGGTACCATCTCCGTCTTTAACCATTATCCAGGTACCATCTGTGATACGAAACAAAACCGAGAGAGCAAACACAACTATTTTGTGTACTAAACACGCATATTTATAACTCTCATGAAATACATTTTTCTGGATTATGAACTTTATCATTTGTGAAAATGTGCTACTTAACAAAACAATGACGATGAGACTTGTAAAAGCATTCATGTAAAATACGGACAAGACTACTTGTATCGTATGACATGATACACCAATTCGTGTAGGATAACGGCCACAGGCTTACTATACATGTTAACTCTATGGTCAAATATGTGTGTGTGAGTGTGTGAGTGTGTGTGTGTATGTGTGTGTGTGTGTGTTACATTGGCCTTGGATCCAATGGTTACTTCGTGACCGATGTAGCTTTAACGGGCATGTCACTTCATGACGTACATCATTAGTAGCGTAGGCCACCCAAGGTCGGACTCGGTTGGGCTGCTAGTGTTATGAACGGTAGCGTACAATGGTCGGGGCATTGGCTCGAGCCACCCCTTTTTTTAAAAAAAAAAAAAAGAAAAGAAATTAAGGGTTTTTAATCATTTTAATTTTTAATTACATATATGGACACGTGTCGTGTTTTTGGGGTGCTGACGTGGCTTTTCGACAAATTTTGGATGGAAGTTAGATGGAGGTACCATCTCCATCTTTAACCATTATCCAGGTACCATCTGTGATACAAAACAAAACCGAGAGAGCAAAAAATAAAGTTGTTAAACCACAGGGGCGAAAGAGTTGTGTGGCAAAAAATAAAATTCTTTCACTCTTGTTAATTTTTATTATGCTTGTGTGTGTTAATCATAAAATGTAGAGTAGGGAATTGTTTCATGATGAATATCCTATCATATTTACAGAGCAAAAAAGTTGACTAGGCCACAAAATTTTATACCTTACTTCCATCTCCCTGTTTGCAGGCACTGCTTTTAAAAGAGAAAGAAAGCTATTGGAACTAGTTGATCCAAGGTTTGGGCTCTAACTACAATAAAGATGAGGTTATGCGGATGATCAATGTAGCTCTCCTATGCACTAATGCTTATGCAGCAGTTAGGCCAACCATGTCTTCAGTGGTAACTGGTAAGCATGATTGAGGGCAATAGTGTTGTTCCGGGGTTGGTTTCGGATCCAAGTGTCTCAAATAATGAAATGAAAGAGGAAAGGTGGGAGCATTTTCAACAAATTAAAGAACATAATAAGAGTGAGAGTCAGATAGTGAGTGTTTCTTCTACATTGATATATAGTATGTCATTGGATGCATGACCTATGTAATGCTTCTTCTATATCTGCCGTACGTTGATCTATATACAGTCAATTTAGATTCGGATTACTTGTAGAAAAGAGCTTAGAGAAGTTGACGAAGCTCGATATCTCAATTTGGTCGCCAGTATAAATCTTAACGTTGCAATGGTTTGTTGCATATTTTTCATTTTTATTTTACAAGCTTTCTCAGATTACTGTTGTGAAAGAAAATGCATGATTACATATGTAACAGTCAAGCCTAGAAATTAAGTAAACCTAGTCTATATGGATCAAACACGTGCCACTATTATTATTATTATTATGGGAAAATAGTTTCACAAAAATCCTCGCCACATGGGCATCATTAATTGCATGTAATTTTTAGTCTTTTACAGTGTTTTAATTCAAATCCTATTAGTCAATATCTTTAATTAAGGCCCCAATTATGATTTGAAAGACGGAAAGAATTCATGTTCCTCTTGCTTTATATAAGAAATGAATAAATTAATTGAACATCTCTTGAATAAACTTGAGCCCTTCCGAAAAATAAATTACTTGAACATTCAATAATACTCGGTTCAATTATAATCCATTTAATTTTAATATGATTACTCTTCTTTATTCTTTTGATATTTTCTATTGGTATGAGTGCTTTCGTATACAACATCTTTCATGGCTGGAAAGCGCAAGACTATATGCAAGGGGGAGGGCTTTGATGGCCAAGCGAAAGGCCATCGACATGAGAGCACAATGTGGAGGCAGGACCGTCGGGGCCACGGTAATCCAAATTGATGTCCTCCAGCACTACGTTTTTGCATGGCTTGCTTCCACTGCATCGAAGAGTAACTGCGACTTTGGCATCTGAACTTCCCCATATATTTTTATATGTCACATTGCTGATTTGCAGAAGAGAGGGCTATCCACAATAATGGAAATCACAAATTTAATTAGTTAAGTTCTGTTAGAAAAAAAAATTTAAAGAAATTCTTTGTAATATGAAATTTCAGAGAATAATTTTGAAACAAAATGAAGATAAATAAGAAATTACCTGTTGACTGCAAGGGGGGTAGGGGCAATATTCTTGATCAAGAATGATGGGATTGCCGACCCGATCCATGAAAATGTCTTGAAATACAAAATTGGAAGCCGTACCGAGGGATGGAGCAGCCCATGTTTTGATTCTCACTCCATCAGAAGTGCCCCGAAAGGTGCAGTTTTTGACGACAACTCCGTCGACATCATCTCCATTATTTTTGCCGAGGCTCCCGACGCTTATTCCATGCCCGGGTCCACAAACAACATTCGAAATATGAACGTCTTTAGTTCCGGACAGCATGGCAATACAGTCATCGCCGGTACCAATTGTGGAACGTGAGATTCTAATGCCGTGAGAGCTTCCGATCTTTATCCCATCGGTGTTGGGGCTGTTGGCCGGAGCTGATATATTGATACGACTCATATTCAAGTTCTCACAGCCAAAAATCACAATGTGATTGTTCTTGCTGTTAATGGAACTCACGTGATCAATCCGTGCGTTGGTCACAAAATCAAGTCTCAATGTCTGCATTTGAGGATTTGTAAAACATGATAGTTAAACTTCTATGAAACTCGAAATTTTCTACTTTTTTCTAAGGCTTTCTATTCAAAGATAAGGTTTCTATTTATATGAAGAAAAAGGTGGAAATTTTTTTTTTTGAAAATAAGCAAAAACTTACCGTAGCTAGCCTAGGGCAATTAGAATTCTTGCTGCAGTCGTTAAGGCCCCAAGCTACCTGTCCTTGGCCGTCCAAGGTGCCACCACTGACCATCAAATGGTCAACATATCGAAAATTAATCCAACTATCGGTTGAGAACTTGGATGGATCAGCAGGAGCCTTGAGAAGCCCTCCGATCACGACGCTCACCGAGCCTTTGCATGGACCCTCAAATCTCACTGAGTTCACCATGTATGACCCGGGAGGGATCAAAACCCTACCACTTCCCTTCCATTCACATGCTTCCTTCCACGCCTTAAGAAATGCCTAAGAAGAAAGAAAAAATAAATAAATAAATATTTCAAAAACATGATATTTACTATCATTTACCCAAAAATTAACGTCTAGAATAATATTCACAATTAAAGTGTGGATGAGACCCATCTCATCCCACCCAGCAGACTCTCTAAACCAATTTCCTTAAAAACTTACCTACATCAGATTTTCTTTTCCTTTCTTAATTAAACCACAGAAAGCTACACTTTTATTTTTCCTCTCTCTCTCTCTCTCTCTCTCTCTCTGATTTAAAAGAACGTTTAAAGTAAAATGTTATTTATAGTAGACTGCTATGTAACTGATATACTACTCAGATGACGTGACAATGAAATTTAGACCATAATTTTTCTTTTTTTACATGCCCTTGTTAATTTTTAATCATCGTAATAATATAATAGTCATATAACAGTCTACTAAATATTGATACTCATATTTAAATGGTAGAGAAATGAAAAGAAAACTATTGTAGAGTGTTGTATTCTAGAAAAAAAGGAAGTACTCAATTTTTATTCTCAAAATTTAAGAGAGATCAAATGGCATGCATTGTCATATGAATTACCTGACTGTTATCGGTTGCTCCATCAGCAATAGCACTGTAGTTCAACACATTGAAAAACTTGACTTGGGCTCGAACTTCGGTAGCCAATACGATCAAAGATGTTAACAAGCAAGCCCAACCGAAACCAAGTTTTGAACCCATTTCTCTTCTTTCTTTAAATTTTCTCTCTCTCTCTCTCTCTCTCTCTCTCTCTCTAGGATGAGGATGACTCAGGGTTAGGAAAAGTAAGGCCCTTTGCTTGAGTGAATTTTCAATACAGGGTTTCAACTATTTATACAAGCTGTGTAGTGAATTAATACATTTCAGTTCTAACTTCATAACAAAAGAAAACATAAATATAATTAATCTAACAAACTTGATGTTCATGCACCTCATTATATAAAACTAATCTAACCAACTTAATGTTCCAGCTCATTATAATCTGGTTATCTATACCTTGTTGCAAGATTAGTGCTCTCCTATTCCGACCTTCCCAAAGCCTTGGTACTCGGTAGCACAGTTGAGACAGCCACTTACCAAGAAATAAAAACCAGCTTTATATTGGTTAGATTTAAAATTTCAGAAAGAGACATGTTCGTCTTGCGTCATTTCAAAACTAACATGTCTTTTAAAATTATCATTTGATCAAAATTCAATAGTAATTTACGACACATCCAACAATAAATTTAAAAGTCACATCAATTTTAGAGGGATACAAGTCATACATGGGAATCACATTTAACATTACCCATAAAATTTACCCTAGCCTATAAAATATCTGATACACTCCAAAGATGAATTTAATTAGTTTTACTCGCATATATGGTTATTAGAAAACTTTGAACAAGAATATGGTAATATCGTTTATAGTTAAAGGACATAAAATACTTTATGTGTGGATACACTTACTGTTGGAAATGGTGTCCAAACTCCAATTGATTGGATAATGTTTTGATTAAAACAATAGACATATACACTTAATTCTTGCATAGCATATATG
>NC_081543.1:32655424-32678472 GCF_901000735.1 Corylus avellana | reverse complement strand
TCAACGTGATGAACTATAGTGCTGTTGCTGATGGAGCAGCTGATAACAGTCAGGTAATTATTCATATGACGTTGCCTGCCTTTTATTTTCTCTTAATTTCATAGAATCAAATTATTTTGTGAATATTATTCTATACGTTAATTTTTGGGTTAATGATAGCAAATATGTTTTCGAAATATTTATTTATTTATTTTTTCTTTCTTCTTAGGCATTTCTTAAGGCGTGGAAAGAAGCATGTGAATGGAAGGGAAGTGGTAGGGTTTTGATCCCTCCCGGGTCATACATGGTGAACTCAGTGAGATTTGAGGGTCCATGCAAAGGCTCGGTGAGCGTCGTGATCGGAGGGCTTCTCAAGGCTCCTGCTGATCCATCCAAGTTCTCAACTGATAGTTGGATTAATTTTCGATATGTTGACCATTTGACGGTCAGTGGTGGCACCTTGGACGGCCAAGGACAGGTAGCTTGGGGCCTTAACGACTGCAGCAAGAATTCTAATTGCCCTAGGCTAGCTACGGTAAGTTTTTGCTTATTTTCAAAAAAAAAATTTCCACCTTTTTTCTTCATATAAATAGAAACCTTATCTTTGAATAGAAAGCTTTAGAAAAAAGTAGAAAATTTCGAGTTTCGTAGAAGTTTAACTATATATCATGTTTTACAAATCCTCCAATGCAGACATTGAGATTTGATTTTGTGACCAACGCACGGATTGATCACGTGAGTTCCATTAACAGCAAGAACAATCACATTGTGATTTTTGGCTGTGAGAACTTGAATATGAGTCGTATCAATATATCAGCTCCGGCCAACAGCCCCAACACCGATGGGATAAAGATTGGAAGCTCTCACGGCATTAGAATCTCACGTTCCACAATTGGTACCGGCGATGACTGTATTGCCATGCTGTCTGGAACTAAAGACGTCGATATTTCGAATGTTGTTTGTGGACCGGGGCATGGAATAAGCATCGGCAGCCTCGGCAAAAATAATGGAGATGATGTGAACGGAGTTGTCGTCAAAAACTGCACCTTTCGCGGCACTTCTGATGGAGTGAGAATCAAAACATGGGCTGCTCCATCCCTTGGCACGGCTTCTAATTTTATATTTCAAGACATTTTCATGGATCATGTCGGCAATCCCATCATTCTTGATCAAGAATATTGCCCCTACCCCCCTTGCAGTCAACAGGTAATTTCTTATTTATCTTCATTTTGTTCCAAAATTATTCTCTGAAATTTCATATTGTAAAGAAATTCTTTAATTTATTATTATTTTTTTTTCTAATAGAACTTAACTAATTAAATTTGTGATTTCCATTATTGTGGATAGCCCTCTCTTCTGCAAATCAGCAATGTGACATACAAAAATATATGGGGAAGTTCTGATGCCAAAGTCGCAGTTACTCTTCGATGCAGTGGAAGCAAGCCATGCAAAAACGTAGTGCTGGAGGACATCAATTTGGATTACCGTGGCCCCGACGGTCCTGCCTCCACATTGTGCTCTCATGTCGATGGCCTTTCGCTTGGCCATCAAAGCCCTCCCCCTTGCATATAGTCTTGCGCTTTCCAGCCGTGAAAGATGTTGTATACGAAAGCACTCGTACCAATAGAAAATATCAAAAGAATAAAGAAGAGTAATCATATTAAAATTAAATGGATTATAATTGAACCGAGTATTATTGAATGTTCAAGTAATTTATTTTTCGGAAGGGCTCAAGTTTATTCAAGAGATGTTCAATTAATTTATTCATTTCTTATATAAAGCAAGAGGAACATGAATTCTTTCCATCTTTCAAATCATAATTGGGGCCTTAATTAAAGATATTGACTAATAGGATTTGAATTAAAACACTGTAAAAGACTAAAAATTACATGCAATTAATGATGCCCATATGGTGAGGATTTTTGTGAAACTATTTTCCCATAATAATAATAATAATAGTGGCACGTGTTTGATCCATATAGACTAGGTTTACCTAATTTCTAGGCTTGACTGTTACATATGTAATCATGCATTTTCTTTCACAACAGTAATCTGAGAAAGCTTGTAAAATAAAAATGAAAAATATGCAACAAACCATTGCAACGTTAAGATTTATACTGGCGACCAAATTGAGATATCGAGCTTCGTCAACTTCTCTAAGCTCTTTTCTACAAGTAATCCGAATCTAAATTGACTGTATATAGATCAACGTACGGCAGATATAGAAGAAGCATTACATAGGTCATGCATCCAATGACATACTATATGTCAATGTAGAAGAAACACTCACTATCTGACTCTCACTCTTATTATGTTCTTTAATTTGTTGAAAATGCTCCCACATTTCCTCTTTCATTTCATTATTTGAGACACTTGGATCCGAAACCAACCCCGGAACAACACTATTGCCCTCAATCATGCTTACCAGTTACCACTGAAGACATGGTTGGCCTAACTGCTGCATAAGCATTAGTGCATAGGAGAGCTACATTGATCATCCGCATAACCTCATCTTTATTGGAGTTAGAGCCCAAACCTTGGATCAACTAGTTCCAATAGCTTTCTTTCTCTTTTAAAAGCAGTGCCTGCAAACAGGGAGATGGAAGTAAGGTATAAAATTTTGTGGCCTAGTCAACTTTTTTGCTCTGTAAATATGATAGGATATTCATCATGAAACAATTCCCTACTCTACATTTTATGATTAACACACAAGCATAATAAAAATTAACAAGAGTGAAAGAATTTTATTTTTTGCCACACAATTCTTTCGCCCTTGTGGTTTAACAACTTTATTTTTTGCTCTCTCGGTTTTGTTTTGTATCACAGATGGTACCTGGATAATGGTTAAAGACGGAGATGGTACCTCCATCTAACTTCCATCCAAAATTTGTCGAAAAGCCACGTCAGCACCCCAAAAACATGACACGTGTCCATATATGTAATTAAAAATTAAAAAAAATTAAAATTAAAATGATTAAAAACCCTTAATTTCTTTTCTTTTTTTTTTTTTTAAAAAGGGGTGGCTCGAGCCAATGCCCCGATCATTGTACGCTATTGTTCATAACACTAGCAGCCCGACCGAGTCCGACCTTGGGTGGCTTACGCTACTAATGATGTACGTCCTGAAGTGACATGCCCGTTAAGTCTACATCGGTCACGAAGTAAACATTGGATCCAAGGCTCATGTAACACACACAATGATGTACGTCCTGAAGTGACATGCCCGTTAAGTCTACATCGGTCACGAAGTAAACATTGGATCCAAGGCTCATGTAACACACACACACACACATACACACACACATACACACACACACACACACACACTCACACACACATATTTGACCATAGAGTTAACATGTATAGTAAGCCTGTAGCCGTTATCCTACACGTATCGGTGTATCATGTCATACGATACAAGTAGTCTTGTCCGTATTTTACATGAATGCTTTTACAAGTCTCATCGTCATTGTTTTGTTAAGTAGCACATTTTCACAAATGATAAAGTTAATATTTTGTAATGTATTTCATGAGAGTTATAAATATGCGTGTTTAATACACAAAATAGTTGTGTTTGCTCTCTCGGTTTTGTTTCGTATCACAGATGGTACTTGGATAATGGTTAAAGACGGAGATGGTACCTCCATCTAACTTCCATCCAAAATTTGTCAAAAAGCCACGTCAGCACCCCAAAAACACGACACGTGTCCATATACGTAATTAAAAATTAAAAAAAAATTAAAATTAAAATGATTAAAAACCCTTAATTTCTTTTTTTTTTTTTTTTTTTTAAAAGGGGTGGCTCGATCCAATGCCCCGACCATTGTACGCTACCGTTTCTAACACTAGCAGCCCGACCGAGTCCGACCTTTGGTGGCCTACGCTACTAATGATGTACACCCTGAAGTGACATGCCCGTTAAGGCTACATTGGTCACGAAGTTACCATTGGATCTAAGGCCCATGTAACACACACACACACACACATACACACACACATATTTGACCATAGAGTTAACATGTATAGTAAGCTTGTGGCCGTTATTCTACACGTATCAGTGTATCATGTCATACGATACAAGTAGTCTTGTCCGTATTTTACATGAATGCTTTTACAAGTCTCATCGTCATTGTTTTATTAAGTAGCACATTTTCACAAATGATAAAGTTCATAATACAGCAAAATGTATTTCATGAGAGTTGTAAATATGCGTGTTTAGTACACAAAATAGTCGTGCTATGCGGGAAAAGAAATGGCGAGCATTATGTGAGTTCGTATTCACTCAGATCATACAAGTCCTCCAAAAATCCTCCAAATGGTCCAAGTTCTCCAAATTTGAAGAAAACCTAGCTAACATTAGTTCTAAGTCGAGCTAAAACAAACCTAGAACATAAAAACAGGAGCTATTGAACGCCTTGCCAAAATGGCGTTCCCCTGAAGTGTTCCTGGGCAAGGGTTCGGGCTCTAGGCCGAATGTTTGACCAAAAGGTTCTGGTAGAACCTCATTTGGTCCAAATGTTCTCCTAAACCTCCCAAATTGGTCCTAAGGTTATTAAAAAGATTTCTAGCACTTCTTAACCCAAAAAAATGTCTCCATGCATAGAGAAATACGTTCAACAAGAATGATATGCTAAACCATGCTTAAGTTAAGATTAAAGACACAACCTAACTAGAAGTTCAAACCAACAACTAAGCTAACTAGAAAAGCAATATAACAACTCTGCAAGTGAAAGCTTAAGTGTAGAAGGTTACCCTCTTGAAGTAGGGGCTCCAATAAATCACCTCTCCTCCTCCAAGAACTCTCTCAACTCACAATGACACTTACACAAGGGTTCTAGAGGGCACAAGGGCGAAAATGCAGTTGGTGGGTCAAATGGGGGTAGGGTATTTATAGGTGGAAAAAGCTATGAGCTCTGCAGGGGCAATTCTGAAAAGCAGTGAACATTCGGTACTACAAGGGCCAACGTTTGCTTATCGTTTACCTAGCGGTTTCAAGGTTGTATCGTACGTTCGGGCATTATCCACTAGTCATAACGAACGTTCTACTGGTCCCCACACAAAAGTTCGTGTACTGTTTGCAGGCGAATGTTCACATGGTCCCCCATGCGAGTGTTTGGCCAGAAAGTCCAAAAATTTAAAAAATGTCCTTCTAACTGTTCTTAGTGACCCAAAGTCCAATTAACTCTCTAACCAAGCTACCTAAGCCTAGTTAATTATTTAGGTCACTACATATATAGTCTTATACCCATGCCTTGATACGACCTGAATCCGACACGTGAACACGAATCTCTACCCCTGAACACGATGATGAAAAGACAACTCAAAACAGTGGAGTGAAGTGTTGGGATCGTTTACGTAAATTTCAAAAAAACTTCTTTTTATACAACGGAATAAAACACAATTCCTAAGACATTTTACATTCAAGAGAAGCATATTTAGATCTAAGGGCAAACATGTAAGTTAGATTACTTACATGTAGCTTCAACATCTCCTAGGCATTGGAGAGTAAGATTGTGCATCCGTTCTTCCCATGGTGTAGGGTTGAGTACTTGAAGTTCCAACAAACTTGAGAACTTCAAGTATGAGTCTATACTCATCTCATCTTCATCACGTTCTTTGTGTTCTTTATGAACTTGAAGAACATCTTTGTATTCACAATGAACCTCTTGATAACTTGGGAGTTGATCAAGGTCTTTAAGATCTTCAAATAGTTGGGGAGAAAATTCCTCCATTAGATCTTCTCTTTGATGACTGAATATGATTGTAAGTGTGGGCTCATACAGTTTTCTTAGAGTGAATTTAGAGTGAACAAATCTTCCCTAGTGGCCATGTATTCACTTTAGTGGGAGAGTGATGTTGTGTTTAGTTTTCACAACATCACAAGCTTATCAATTGGTTGAGTCTTGTGTCTTTTGCTTCTCAATTGAACCCCTATTTATAATACTGGGATCCCAAGAGAAAATGAATTTGAAACCATGTGGGACTAGATTCTAATCCAGTCCTAGGGAAGTTGGCCAAGGAGTATTTACACTCCTTTCCACTCCCATAGTGGCCGGCCATGGGGAGAGATTATTCTCCCCACATGCGGCTAGGGCTAGGGTTTAGCCCTAGCCCACTCCCATTTGGTTTAGCTCTTGGGTTTAGGTTTTATCCTCATGCCCAATACTCATTTCACTTAACTTTGGCCCTTGGATTTAATTTCATTGAGCCCAAAGTTTATTTACAAGCCTAAAGAATTAAAATGATAAGCCCAAGGCTTATTTTAATTCCTTAGTCTGTAGGAATTAAATTGTGAGCCCAGTGTTCTATTTAATTCTCAAAATAGCCAATAAGATTAATAAATCTTCTTGCCCATGTTTTATTAAAATAAAATACTCCAATAAATAAATATATAACTGAGGAACAATATAATTTGTGAGTCAATTTATATCAGCTCAAAGAATAACCTAAAGGAAAAATATCATTAGCTTAATAGGCCCGTGACCATGTCTTCCTAGACCATGTCACATGACTCTATTTAATCACAATTAATTCAATTAAATAATTGTGATTGCATTCTAATTATTATTTTTTATTTAATGCACTCGCAAGTGCACAAATCGTTTTGCAATATAATGTTGCCAGTACGAGGTCTAAGCCATAGGGAATTAGATTTATGAAAACCAAATGTATCTAGACCAACTAAATATTAACCTAGTTAAGATTGATGAGTGATTTTTGAATAGAAAATAAAGAGCATAAACTAGACAAAATGAAATTTATCAAATGACAAAATACTAAGGTTTTGGAATCCATACTCACCAAATCATAGCAACATATCCTCATGGTCATCAATATATTCGAAATTCTATACCGAACACTCTTAATTCTCATCAAGATTGTTATGGGCAATAAAAATCTTATACATGTTCTACTTTGCTTAAAAGAGTAAATTAAATCATCCAATGTGTCTGTCTATGGCACAAATCACAATGGATATCTAATTCAAACTAAATCATCCATTGTAGACATTTGCAAAACGAATCACAACGGATATCTAATTTAAACCAAATCATCCAATGTATCTATAAAACGAATCACAATGAATATCCAATATTTTGACAAATGAAAATCCAGGCAATCAATTAAATGAAATTATCCCACTAATTAAATTGAAGTAGAACATTTGACACATAAAAAAAACTCATATATTCGGAAAGTATAAAATTACATGAAAATATGGTTGCTACTCATTGGTGAGGCTTTATCCTCAACCTTAGTTGGGGGTTTAGCCTCTCATGGAAGTGAAAATGACTACAAGCATCATTGAATCCATGGAGTTTTTGAGAAGCTTACAAAATGAAACACCAAATAAGAGCCATAAAAGCATGAAAACCCTAAGCTTTCTTTTCTCCACTCTCTTTTCCGTTCCTTGCTGCGCCTCTCTCTTTCTTCTTCTTTTCTTCTCATTTTCTAGGGTTTTTTCCACATCATCGTTGTCCCCTCATCCTCCAAGTGAGGTTGGGCTTGTCATGGGCTTCTAGAAGGATCCAAAAAGCTGCCCAAAGTCTTTAGAGAGTCCCAAGAACGCGTGGTAGGCGTTGATCAATGATTGAGTGAATGGGGGCAAATTTTCTGGAAATCTATCTAATGTGTGCATCGAGCACTTTTTAAGTGCGCTCAAGTGGACTTGTGCTCGTGGGGTTCCTTCCTGTGGTGCAAGTGCTGATAGACTATGCTCGAGCGTAAGGTTGGGCGCTCGATCCTTTATTCCTTGGTGGCTTTCTCCAACATTTGCATTTCTCACATTAAATCCGCAATTTTTCCTTAGCAACCTGCAAAACACTAAAATCATAGAACTAACACAAAACAATATATTATAATACAACTAAAGGATTAACAGATACAAATTAAGGGCTTTAAATATGCAATATTTGACACTTATCATGCCTCCCAGACTTATCTATTAAACTGGTAAGTCCACAGTGATTTATTTCCCCAATTAGAGTAATTAAGCAAGGGAAGTCCATGAATTTATTTTCTATTTGTAAGCATTTATCATTACAATCAGAGTATTACTAAAATATCAATATAAGCTGAGTTATCAATTTATACATGATACTACAAAGGATATCTACACCCACCTAAAATATACAAATTAATACATCTCAAATTGCTAGATATTACAAATAACCTTTGAAGTTTTACAATGGGCCTTCAAGTCTAAACCTGATCAAAACCGTTTGTCGAACAGCCGCACTTGAGTCTACCGTTACACACACCATCATTCAAATACAATGCATCTTAGGGATCTCACATGTATATAATCTGACAATACACAATCACACATTTATGCTATGCAAGAATAAGTGTATATGTCTATTGTTTTAGTCAAAATATTATCCAATCAATTGGAGTTTTGGACACCATTTCCACCAGTAAGTGTATCCACTAAGTGTATCCACACATAAAGTATTTTATGTCCTTTAACTATAAACGATATTACCATATTCTTGTTCAAAGTTTTCTAATAACCATATATGCGAGTAAAACTAATTAAATTCATCTTTGGAGTGTATCAGATATTTTATAGGCTAGGGTAAATTTTATGGGTAATGTTAAATGTGATTCCCATGTATGACTTGTATCCCTCTAAAATTGATGTGACTTTTAAATTTATTGTTGGATGTGTCGTAAATTACTATTGAATTTTGATCAAATGATAATTTTAAAAGACATGTTAGTTTTGAAATGACGCAAGACGAACATGTCTCTTTCTGAAATTTTAAATCTAACCAATATAAAGCTGGTTTTTATTTCTTGGTAAGTGGCTGTCTCAACTGTGCTACCGAGTACCAAGGCTTTGGGAAGGTCGGAATAGGAGAGCACTAATCTTGCAACAAGGTATAGATAACCAGATTATAATGAGCTGGAACATTAAGTTGGTTAGATTAGTTTTATATAATGAGGTGCATGAACATCAAGTTGGTTAGATTAATTATATTTATGTTTTCTTTTGTTATGAAGTTAGAACTGAAATATGTATTAATTCACTACACAGCTTGTATAAATAGGTGAAACCCTGTATTAAAAATTCACTCAAGCAAAGGGCCTTACTTTTCCTAACCCTGAGTCATCCTCATCCTAGAGAGAGAGAGAGAGAGAGAGAGAAAAAAAAAAAAAAAAGATTCAAAGAAAGAAGAGAAATGGGTTCGAAACTTGGTTTTGGTTGGGCTTGCTTGTTAACATCTTTGATGGTATTAGTTACCGAAGTTCGAGCCCAAGTCAAGTTTTTCAATGTGATGAACTACAGTGCTGTTGCTGATGGAGCAACCGATAACAGTCAGGTAATTCATATGACAATGCATGCCATGTAATCTCTCTTAAATTTTGAGAATAAAAAATACTTCCTTTTTTTTTTTCTTAGAATACACTCTACAATAGTTTTTTTGTCATTTCTCTATCATTTAAATATGAGTATCGATATTTAGTAGACCGCTATACGACTATTATATATAACTACGATAACATGATAGTAAATATTAACAAGGATTTGTTAAAAAAGAAAAATCATGGTCTAATTTTTATTGTCACGTCATCTTAATAGTATATCAGTTACATAGCAGTCTACTATCAATAACATTTTACTTTAAAAGTTCTTTTAAATCAGAGAAAGAGAGAGAGAGGAAAAATAAAACTTTAGCTTTTTGTGGTTTAATTAAGAAAGGAAAAGAAAATCTGCTGTAGGTAAGTTTTTAAGGAAATTGGTTTAGAGAGTCTGCTGGCTGGGATGAGATGGGTCTCATGCACACTTTAATTGTGAATATTATTCTATACGTTAATTTTTGGGTTAATGATAGCAAATATCATGTTTTTGAAATATTTATTTATTTTTTCTTTCTTCTTAGGCATTTCTTAAGGCATGGAAGGAAGCATGTGAATGGAAGGGAAGTGGTAGGGTTTTGATCCCTCCCGGGTCATACATGGTGAACTCGGTGAGATTTGAGGGTCCATGCAAAGGCTTGGTGAGCGTCGTGATCGGAGGGCTTCTCAAGGCTCCAGCTGATCCATCCAAGTTCTCAACCGATAGTTGGATTAATTTCCGATATGTTGACCATTTGACGGTTAGTGGTGGCACCTTGGACGGCCAAGGACAGGTAGCTTGGGGCCTTAACGACTGCAGCAAGAATTCTAATTGCCCTAGGCTAGCTACGGTAAGTTTTTGCTTATTTTCAAAAAAAAAATTTCCACCTTTTTTCTTCATATAAATAGAAACCTTATCTTTGAATAGAAAGCTTTAGAAAAAAGTAGAAAATTTCGAGTTTCGTAGAAGTTTAACTATATATCATGTTTTACAAATCCTCCAATGCAGACATTGAGATTTGATTTTGTGACCAACGCACGGATTGATCACGTGAGTTCCATTAACAGCAAGAACAATCACATTGTGATTTTTGGCTGTGAGAACTTGAATATGAGTCGTATCAATATATCAGCTCCGGCCAACAGCCCCAACACCGATGGGATAAAGATTGGAAGCTCTCACGGCATTAGAATCTCACGTTCCACAATTGGTACCGGCGATGACTGTATTGCCATGCTGTCCGGAACTAAAGACGTTCATATTTCGAATGTTCTTTGTGGACCCGGGCATGGAATAAGCGTCGGGAGCCTCGGCAAAAATAATGGAGATGATGTCGACGGAGTTGTCGTCAAAAACTGCACCTTTCGCGGCACTTCTGATGGAGTGAGAATCAAAACATGGGCTGCTCCATCCCTCGGTACGGCTTCCAATTTTGTATTTCAAGACATTTTCATGGATCGGGTCGGCAATCCCATCATTCTTGATCAAGAATATTGCCCCTACCCCCCTTGCAGTCAACAGGTAATTTCTTATTTATCTTCATTTTGTTTCAAAATTATTCTCTGAAATTTCATATTACAAAGAATTTCTTTAAATTTTTTTTTCTAATAGAACTTAACTAATTAAATTTGTGATTTCCATTATTGTGGATAGCCCTCTCTTCTGCAAATCAGCAATGTGACATATAAAAATATATGGGGAAGTTCAGATGCCAAAGTCGCAGTTACTCTTCGATGCAGTGGAAGCAAGCCATGCAAAAACGTAGTGCTAGAGGACATCAATTTGGATTACCGTGGCCCAGACGGTTCTGTCACCGCGTTGTGCTCTCATGTTAATGGCGTCTCAGTTGGCCATCAAAGCCCTCCCCCTTGCATATAGTCATGCGCTTTCCAGCCGGCCAGTTTGTGTGACATGAAAGATGTTGTATACGAAAGTACTCATATATATCGATCAAAAGAATAAAGAAGAGTATATAATCATATTAATATTAAATGGATTATAATCGAACTAAGTATTGAATATTCAAGTTTGATTCGAGCAAATTATCACTCATCTAATTAATAATATATTCAAATTCAGTTCATTTATTTTTTGGACGGGCTCAAGTTTATTCGAGAGTTGTTCAATTACCTTATTTATTTTTTATATAACGCAAAGGGAATTCTTTCCATCATTCAAATCATAATTGGGGCAAGGGATACTTGGGGGGTTAGTGAGAAGATCTTCCAGAAAAGCTGTTTTCCCACTTCTGATTTTTTCCAGGTTGCTGAAGGCATTTTTAAAAAAGGGGTGGGAAATGAAATTGAGATTTTTATCGAAACTGCTCGGCGGCTTTGGTTCAGAAGAAACAAATGGATGCACGAAGGGGTTTTCACACACCCCACTGACATAGTGCTTGCGGTTGGGAAAGCAGTAGATGAAGTCAAGCAGGTTAATATGACCAGTTCACCAAAGCATCTTATTCGGGTGGAGGTTCAGCATCAATGGAAGAAACCACCTGAGGGGTGGTTTAAAGTAAATTGCGACGCTGCCCTTGATTTGAGGAATGGCCGGATCGGATTGGGTGTTTTGGTGAGAGATCATGAAGGCCAGGTAAAGGCTGCAAGAAGTGTCACGAAGTCTGGTTTCCTGGAACCCACTGCTGCTGAGGCCATGGCTTTGTTTGAAGGTGTTCGGCTTTGCAAGGATTTGGGCATACTTAGCATAATAGTGGAAGGTGATGCTCAAGTAGTAATCAATGCCATTCAGGCAAGGGACCCGACGTGCAGTAAATTCGGCCAGCTTGTGGACGATATCAGGTCTCTCCTAAGGAATTTTTCTAGATGGCAGATCAGCTATGTGAGTAGGAATGCCAATAATGGGGCTCACAAACTTGCTAAGGAGGCCACAAAAATGATCATGGATCGATTTTGGAATCTTTCAATTCCGGACTGTATCTCTGATCTTGTTTCAACTGAGCTCTCTGCTCATGTTGACTGATTTATTATGAATAAGATTACTCATTCTTTCAAAAAAAAAAATTGGGGCCTTAATTAAAGATATTGACTAATAGGTTTGGATTTTTTTTTTTTTCTTTTTCTTTTTACATGTCCGCATAAGGGAGGAAAAAGAGGAGGAGATTCAAACTAGTGACCTCCGGTTTATGAGGCTAAGGCGTGGTCCCCAACCGATTAAGTTACTCATTTGGGACTAATAAGATTTGAATTAAAACACTATAAAAGACTAAAAATCACATGCAAATAACGATGCCTATGTGGCCAGGATTTTTGTGAAGGTAAAATATTATATATCCAATAATAATAACAAAAAAAAACAATAATAATAATAACTGTGATCCATATAGACTAAGTTTACCTAATTTTTAGGCTTGGGTGTAACATATATAATCATGCATTTTCTTTCACAACAGTAATCTGACGAAACTTGTAAAATAAAAATGAAAAATATACAACAAACCCTTGCAACATTATGATTTAATTATACTGCGCGCCCAAACTGAGATATCCCGTTCCTTCAACTTCTCTAAGCTCTTTTTTCCAAGTAATCGGAATCTAAATTGACTGGATATAGATCAACTGTAGATGTAGAAGAAGCATTCCATGGGCCATTTGGTTGACGTACTCTGTATCAATGTAGATGAAACACTCTTTCTGGCTCTTATTCATATTTTGTTTTTTACTTTGTTGACGATATTCCCACATTGCCTCTTTCATTCATTATTTGAGACACTTGGATTTGAAACCAAGCCTGCAACGTTGACTTTGTTGCTTCTTCTCAAGTTAGACGGGTCGTGTCATGTTAGCCCGACATGACCTGTTTAAATGGGTCGAACATGTCGTGTTGTATGATTTGTTTATTTATCGTGTTGTATTCGAGTTTGCCCTAGACGGGTTGATGGGTCAACTTGAACTCGACACAGTAAATAGTTTTGCAAGCTGGCCCTAGTCAATGCCATCCGCAGTAGAATTTAAAATTGATACATCAGTAATGGCATGATGTTTTGTACCATGGAACACGATTAGGGCTTGTAACTTTTGACACGACTCACGAATTTCGACACGAACTCAAGACGAAATTGAAGGGTTAGAATTGAAGAGTCTACTCATTTAATTAAATGGGTTGGGTTAGGATGGACATATATATATATATACAGTCTTAACTCATGTCATGACCCACCCTGAACTCGACATAATTATTGACAATTTTTTACATGATTAGCAAACTCGATATAAATCAAATACAAAATTAGAGGTTTAGGGTTAAGAGGTTTGACCCATTTAATTAAATATGTCGGGTTAGGCTTGACCTTTATAGTTTTATATCCATACCTTGATGAGACCCGAATCTTACACGTAAACACAAATTGCCACCCCTAAACACGATGATGGAAAGACAACTCAAAACAGTAGAGTAAGTATATCCACACACAAACTATTTTACGTTTGACGTCATTTCAAAATAAACAACATAATAAAGAGTGTCTTTTGCTAAACGATGTTAAACAAAATTTCGTCATTTACAATATTTTAAAAGATGTAAAATTATGTCGGTTCAGTTTTAACGATGGGAATTTGCTTTTATCGACCAACACTATCACGACTGAATTCAAAAGACGACCGAAAAAAAAAAAACAATGAGAACATTAGCGTCATTCTTTTAGAAAATTACGTGAATGGTTTTTGTTTTTGTTTTTGTAGGGGTTGTTTTTGTGTCAATGAAAAGAAGAAAAAAGAAAAGAAAGTCTTGACGATGATGTGATGAATAACAGAGATCTAATTTCATAGCCACAACATTATTTTAATGAATGGATATAACTCTGACATAAGTTATTGGTTTTGGATTATTAAATAGTTAAACAAAATTAAGTTTCATAAATAATTTTTTACTTTATGCATTCACATTGACGATTCTCCCATGGTGTAATGAGGTAATTTTTTAAAGATATTACCATATTCTTTTTGAAAGTTTTTTAATAACCATATATGCGAGTAAAATAAATCACATAATATATTACCATATCACTGTCTCCTTTTTGACAAATCAGCCTTTCGGGCTGAAAATCCTATGAAATCAAATTTGATATGGAAATTCTTATCAAGGGAATGACTTTTTTCTCCTCTATTGACACCTTGTAAATTTTCCATATTTGGTTTCTCAAAATACTATTATCTCTATTGCTATTGAAAGAAAGAAATCTTTCATGTTTCCATTCCAAGAAATATCAATAAAATCAAATCTGTACAAAAATAATTAAATTCATTGATCATACTAGTGTATTAGATTCTTCCTGTATCTCTCCTGTGTCCCTCCAAAACTGATTTGTTTTAAATTCATCATTAGATTTGAAATAGATTATTATTATATTTTGTTCAATAGCAATTTTGAAAGGACAAAAGAGAAAATGAACCTTCATATTTCTCAAAAAAAAAAAAAAAAAAAAGAAGACAAAGAAAATGACATTTTACATTGCACTTTCTAAAATTTCAAATATAACCAATATAAAAAGCCGATCTTCCCATTATGTTTCTCGATAAAAAAGCCGATCTTCCCATTATGATGAGTTGGAACACTAATTAGTTGGTTAGATTAGTTTTATATAACGAGGTGCATGAACATTAAGTTGGTTAGATTAAATATACTGCTATTTTCTTTTGTTACGATGTTAGAACTGAAATGTATTAATTCAGTGCACTGCTTGTATAAATAAGTAAACCCTGTGTATTAAAATTCAATCAAGCAAAGGGGCTTACTTTTGCTGACCCCGAGTCATCCTAGTCTGCTTAATTTGTTTATACTGAGGGAAAAAAAAAAAAAAACATTACTAAAGAGAATAGGAAGGAAAAAAAAGAAAAGGAAAGAAAAGAAAGAAATGGGTTCGAAACCAGCATTTGGTTGGGCTTGCTTGTTAACATCTTTGATGGTATTGGTTACCGGAGTTCGAGGCCAATTCAAGTTTTTCAACGTGATGAACTACGGTGCAGTTGCAGATGGAGCAACCGATAACAGTCAGGTAATTCATATATATGACATTGCCTGCCTTTTCGTTTCTTTTAATTTCATAGAATCAGATTATTTTGTGAATATCATTCTATACGTTAATTTTTGGGGTTAATGATAGCAAATATGTTTTTTGGAATATTTATTTAATTTTTTTTTTTTTTTTTTCTTTCTACTTAGGCATTTCTTAAGGCGTGGAAGGAAGCATGTGAATGGAAGGGAATGGCTACAGTTTTGATCCCTCCCGGATCATACATGGTGAACTCAGTGAGATTCGAGGGTCGATGCAAGGGCCTAGTGGGCGTTGTGATCGGAGGGCTTCTTAAAGCTCCTGCTGATCCATTCAAGTTCTCAACCGATAGTTGGATTAATTTCCGATATGTTGACCAGTTGACTGTCAGTGGTGGCGGCACCTTGGATGGCCAGGGCCAGGTAGCTTGGGGCATCAATGACTGCAACAAGAATTCTAGTTGTCCTAGGCTACCTACTGTAAGTTTTTGCTTCTTTTCAATTTATTTATTTATTTTTTTCAATACACTTTACTCATTCAAAGTATACATATATATTCAACCCTTTCGTTGAATATGAGATCCAAAACGGATTATATTATCATCGATTGCTACACGAATTTTTATATGTTATTTTATTCAATAACCATTTTTATAACTACGTCATTAAATGATCAGCACATACATGCATAAAAGTAATATACACTTAAAAAGTTTGCGTAACACTCCTCAAATTGGATTGATCGCTATAAAAAGGGTGTCCCATTATTTTCATCTTCCGTCATGCCATTTCTCCTTTGTTTTGTTTTTTTTTGGGTCCATTGTATAAATAACAACCTTAATTATGTATAGAATAATTATGCATGCTTTGAATAGAAAGCCTCAGAAAAAAGTAGAAAATTTCGAGTTTCGTAGAAGTTTAACTATCATGTTTTACAAATCCTCCAATGCAGACATTGAGATTTGATTTTGTGACCAACGCACGGATTGATCAAGTGAGTTCCATTAACAGCAAGAACAACCACATTGTGATTTTTGGCTGTGAGAACTTGAATATGAGTCGTATCAATATATCAGCTCCGGCCAACAGCCCCAACACCGATGGGATAAAGATTGGAAGCTCTCACGGCATTAGAATCTCACATTCCACAATCGGTACCGGCGATGACTGTATTGCCATGCTGTCCGGAACTAAAGACGTCGATATTTCGAATGTTGTTTGTGGACCGGGGCATGGAATAAGCATCGGCAGCCTCGGCAAAAATAATGGAGATGATGTCGACGGAGTTGTCGTCAAAAACTCCACCTTTCGCGGCACTTCTGATGGAGTGAGAATCAAAACATGGGCTGCTCCATTCCTTGGCACGGCTTCTAATTTTATATTTCAAGACATTTTCATGGATCAAGTCGGCAATCCCATCATTCTTGATCAAGAATATTGCCCCTACCCCCCTTGCAGTCAACAGGTAATTTCTTATTTATCTTCATTTTGTTATAAAATTAATCTCTCTGAAATTTCATGATACAAAGGAAAAATATACTTTAGCTGCATGAACTAGATGAACTTAATTAAATTTGGTGATATCCATTATTGTGGATATATAGGCTTCTCTTCTGCAAATCAGCAATGTCACGTACAGAAATATATGGGGAAGTTCAAATGCCAAAGTCGCAGTTACTCTCCGATGTAGCGCAAGCAAGCCATGCCAAAACGTAGTATTGGAGGACATCAATTTGGACTACCGTGGCCCCGAAGGTCCTGTCACCGCGTTGTGCTCTCATGTCAATGGCCGCGCAATTGGCCATCAAAGCCCTCCCGCTTGCATATAGTCTTGCGCTTTCCAACCATGAAAGATGTTGTATAAGAAAGCACTCATCAAAAGAATAACGAAGAGTATTAATGGTAATATTAAATAGATTATAATCGAACCGAGTTTTAAATGTTCAAGTTTGGTTCGAGCATAATTATTACTCATCTGATTGATAATTTATTTAAATTCAGTTCATTTATTTTTCGGATGGGCTTAAGTTTATTCAAGAGTTGTTCAATTAACTTATTTATTTCTTATATAAAGCAAAGGAAAATGAATTCTTCCATCTTTCAAATCGTAATTAGAGTTTAATTAAAGATATTGACTAAAATAGGATTTGAATGAAAATACCGTAAGATCGAGACTAAAAATCACATGCAAATAATGATGCTGATGTGGCTTGGATTTTTGTGAAACTAAAATACTAACCCATAATAATAATAATAATAATAATAATAATAATAATAATAATAATAGCACATTAATGAGTTTGATCCATATAGACTAGGTTTACCTAATTTCTAGGCATTGTTATGTAGATTTTTTTTTTTTTTTTGAAATGTGGATATGTAGATGTTACATATGTAATCATGTCTTTTCTTTCACAATGGTAATATAAGAAAAATTGTAAAATAAAAATAAAAAGTCATACAACAAACCATTGTAACGTTAAGATTTATACTGGCGACCAAACTGAGATACTGAGCTTCTTCAACTTAATTATGCTCTTTTCTGAAAGAAACCAGAATCTAAATTGACAGGATATGGATCAACGACAGATGTAGAAGAAGCATTATGTGGTCCATCCATTGACATACTTTGTATTGACGTGGAAGAAACAATCTCTATCTGGCTCTCATGTATATTATGTTCTTTACTTTGTTGAAAATGCTCTCACATTGCCTTTTCATTTCATTATTTGAGACACTTAGATCTTGAACCGACCTCGAAACAACAACATTGCCCTCAAAACTTTTTGTTTCATGTAATATTGATTCTACTCTCTAGGAAAAACCTTAGCGCCTGCGAAGAGTGACCGCCGCATAGGTTGTGGAGGGGGGATGGCCTTTATTGCCTCCCCTCCTCCCCTTGCCCTCCACCCCTTATGAGCTACGCAATTTACCTAATGCTCCCTAGCTTCTTGTGCGGTGTTTTTTTCCCCTTGTCTTCCACCTCTTTTTTGCCGTTTTCTGTTTCAACCCCTCTCCTCTATTTTTGCTTAGCCCCTCTTTTCATCTCGAAGCCCAGCCCTCGTCGTGTTGTCGCCTAGCCATCTACTCCGTTTCTTCTTTGTCTTTTTCCGGATTTGACTGGGCTCTTGGATCGAACTGGTCAAAGCCTGATCTACTGTCCTCTATCAGAACCATGTCGACGTGAGCCCCACCACCTGATTCTCCAGCTACGCCTGGGTCCATCACCACCTGCCGCTGCTCTGTCCTCGCGTTCCGGCCAAATTCCTCCGGCAGCCTTCCTTCCGACAAGGCTTTTGCTTTGGGGGTTTCTTTGTTTATGCTTTTATTTACCTGTAATTTTTCTATTTCTTGCAGTTTTGTTTCCTTCTTTTTTTTTTTCTTGTATTTTTTTCTATTTCCTGTTGTTTGTTTGCTTTTAATAAGGCTCTGTTCGATGTCTTGTTGATCTGTGTGGTATTTGTTTTTGGTCCTTACTCTTGGGTTGTGGATGAGAACTGTGTCCTGGCTTTCAGGTCGAAGATGATGAGTTTCGACATGGGGTTATCTGCTCCTATGGTCGAGGAATAAGAGATACCTATGCATTAGATTTAGTCTGTCTAGAGCAGATCTGTTATTACAATTGAAAACTAGTCATGGGTTAGTAGATATTATTGTCATAGATAGATCTTAAATGGTAGATTGTTTTGTATGTACGTATCTATAACGTTTATAACCTCGTAGCTTTGGCTATGATTGCTTCAGAGTTTTTTGCTCTGTGATGTAAGAACTTTATGCTCGTAATCCTTCGGGTGCGTTTGAGATTGTGATTTTACAAGAATAATCTGCGTTTTTAAAAGATATCATAAAACGTAAAGCGTTTGGCGTTGCAATTTAAAAAGCACTTAATTTAAAATAGGAAAAAAATCTGCGATTTCAATAAGTAAGTTAGGGGGTGCTTATTTGAAAAGGTACAAATTTAAACCAAAATCATGAATTCGCATGACAAATATTTAATAAAAAAAGTATTTTTTAATATGTTTTACGAAACGCCTTTATAATTTTAAAAAGTAGAGAATTGAAAAACGCTATTTTTAAAAATGTTATTTTTAAAATCGCACTTATTGAAATCGCAATCCTAAATGGACATTTCTTCAATGAATGAGACTAGATTGATTTTATTTTATTATTTTTTTTTTTTAAAAAAAAAAAAAAATCTTCTTTAACTTTTTTCTCCTCTATAAACCCTTTGTAAATTTTTCATATTTGGTTTCTCAAAATACTATATCTCTATATAAAGAAAGAAATCTTTCATATTTCCATGTCAAGAAACATCAATAAAATCAAATATGTGCAAAACTAATTAAATTCATCAAGAGTATCAAATCTTTTGTAGGGTTAAATTTTAAGAATAATGTTAAATGTCATTCCCATGTTTCCAAAACAGATGTAGCTTTTAAATTTATTATTAGATTTGTGATAAATTACTAATAGATTTTGATCCAATGATAATTTTAAATGTTATATCAATTTTGAAGGGACACAATAAAAACATAATCGAAAGGATATTTAACAATATTATTTTTTCTGAAGTTTCAAATGTAACCAATATAAAAGTCAATCTTCCCTTTCTGTTTCTCGGTAATTAAGTGTGTCTCAGATGTGCTACTGAGGCTTTGGGAAGGACGGAATAGGAAAGCGTTCATCTTGGATTCTTGAGACAAGGGACAGCCAACCAGATTATGATGAGCTGGGACACAAAGTTGGTTAGATTAGTTTAATATAATGAGGTGCATGAACATTAAGTTGGTTAGATTAATTATATTGTTGTTTTCTTTTGTTATGGAGTTAGAACTGAAATGTATTAATTCACTACACTGCTTGTATAAATAGGGGAAACCCTGTATTAAAAATTCACTCAAGCAAAGGGCCTTACTTTTCCTAACCCTGAGTCATCCTCACGATCTAAAAAAAAAAAAGAAATGGGTTCGAAACTTGGTTTTGGTTGGGCTTGCTTGTTAACATCTTTGATGGTATTGGCTACCGAAGTTGGAGGCCAAGTCAAGGTTTTCAACGTGATGAACTACAGTGCAGTTGCAGATGGAGCAACCGATCGATAACAGTCAGGTAATTAATTCATACGACATTGCATGCCTTTTTGTTTCTCTTAAATTCATAGAATCATTTTTTGTTTTTTGTTTTTTTTTTTGGTTTTACTATTCAAGTACACTTCGTTACAATAACTTTTTTTTATTATTTCTTTATACTACTTAAATATGAGTATTTTTATTTAGTGAACTACTATACGATTATCATACAATTAACTACATGATGACATAACAATAAAAATTGGCCTTTAGATCAACAAGAGCTTGTAAAAAAAAAAAAAAAGAGCTAATTTTCACTATCACGCCATCCTAATTGTACGTATGACTATTTGCTAAATAACATTTCTCTTTAAATACTTTAAGAAAAAAAGGTTTAGAGAGATCTCCTGGATGAGATGAGGTGGGTTTCATGCACGCTTTAATGGTTCCGCCAAAAAGTAAACTAATAAATTGTGAATATTATTATATAGGTTAATTTTTGGGTTAATGATACCGAAGATGTTTTTTGAAATATTTATTTAAAATTGTTTGTTTTTTTTTTTCTTTCTTCCTAGGCATTTCTAAAGGTGTGGAAGGAAGCATGTGAATGGAAGGGAAGGGCTAGGGTTTTGATCCCGCCAGGATCATACAAGGTGAACTCAGTGAGATTTGAGGGTCCATGCAAGGGCTGGGTGGGTGTCGTGATTGGAGGGTTTCTCAAGGCTCCTGCTGATCCATCCATGTTCTCAACCGATAGTTGGATCAACTTCCGATATGTAGACCTTTTGACAGTCGGTGGTGGCGGCACCTTGGACGCCCAAGGCCAAGTAGCTTGGGGCCTCAATGACTGCAGCAAGAATTCTAATTGTCCTAGGCTACCTACTGTAAGTTTTTGTTTTTTGATATATATATTTTGGTTCTTTCTTTTTATTCATCAGGTAATTAACACCTAGCAGTACGGAAACTAAACTGTGGATCCTATTTTATTTTCTAGAAACATTTTAATTATAGTGACTTTTTTTCCCTAAGCATTTCTTTCTTTATATAAACATTTCTTTCAGTTTTTCTATTAACCCAAAGACCCCAGCCAGAGACGGAATTAAGATTTATTATCAAGAGGGATCAAAGTATGGATGAAAACTTAAACATATTTCAAAAACCAAGGAGGGTCGTGTCGACCCCCTTGTCTATACATGGTTCCATTCTTGACCGGGAAACCTCTTTTATGAATATGAGACCAAAAATTAGATGATATTATCGTTGAATGCTACATGTATTTTTATTTATTATTACTCAATAATGAATTTTCTTACTGCGTCATTAAGTGAGCACATACATACATAGAAGTACTGCATGTATGTGCTATGTATGATTTTTATTATTACTTCATCCCGTCATGCCATTTCTACTTTGTGATTGTTTGTTTTGTTTGTTTTTCACCTTTTTCCTTCATATAAATAGCAACCTTAAATTATGTCTAGAATAATTATGCAAGCGTTGAATAGAAAGACTTAGAAAAAAAGTCGGATTTCGAATTTCGTAGAAGTTTATCATGCTTTACAAATCCTCCCATGCAGACATTGAGATTTGATTTTGTGACCAACGCACGGATTCATCACGTGAGGTCCATGAACAGTAAGAACAACCATATTGTGCTTTTCGGCTGTGAGAACGTGAATACGAGTCATATTAGAATATCGGCTCCCGCTGACAGCCCCAACACCGATTGGATCAAGATTAGAAGCTCTCACCGTATCGGAATCTCTCGTTCCACAATTGGTACCGGCGGATGACTGTATTGTAAGAAATTTTATTTAAAATATGTCCCTTTATGTCACATATATTATTGTAATTATAAAATTACGGTGTTCAATAATTTATTCTAATTAAAGCTTATTGTGTAAATCAAATATTCTGAATTAAATTACTGATTTAATTCTTGTGGAACAAGTATTTAATTTCAATCAAATATTCTGAATTAAATCACTGATTTAATTCTTGTGGAACAAGTATTTGATTTCATTAAAGATTTTATTTTGTGGAATCAATTAGCTATATTGATTTGATTTTTATTCCTTGATGGGAGGAATAATTAAGGTAACAGCTCTAATTGAGGGTCCCCTGACCTACCTATAAATAAGGCCTGTGTATTCCATCAATTGGCACTCACTGGTAGGCATAGGTCAAAAGAACCTCTCAATTGTTTAGTTCTTAGTTTGGTTGCTGTGGAGCTGTTCTTCAAACTGCTTGAGTAAAGCAATGGCCGGAGGTACATATATGTATTAAACTATTTCCGCTGCTAATGTTATTGTTAATTAGCATTTAATATATATAGAATTTCTTACATGTGGTATCAGAGCCTTCTCTATGCCATATTTGTTCAGCATTAAGTTAATTGTTTTTTCCAATAGTTATTGTGAACGTTCAGTTTTTATATATTATTTGTTCACACACTATTGCAATAAGGCATGAGAATTTGTTTTTTCTCTTTTATACGAGTATCTAGAATGCTTTGTATATGAATATTTGTTTTTTGGTCCTTTTGGATATACTGTTCTGTTTGGACTTAAAAAAAACTAACAATTTCTGGATGTTGCCGGAGAGAGCCTTGATATTGCCCTTGTCCCTGTACGAGAACTCCTTCACAGTAAGAT
>NC_081543.1:32648773-32655324 GCF_901000735.1 Corylus avellana | reverse complement strand
TAATAATAATAGCACATTAATGAGTTTGATCCATATAGACTAGGTTTACCTAATTTCTAGGCATTGATATGTAGATTTTTTTTTTTGAAATGTGGATGTGTAGATGTTACATATGTAATCATGTCTTTTCTTTCACAATGGTAATATGAGAAAAATTGTAAAATAAAAATAAAAAGTCATACAACCAACCATTGTAACGTTAAGATTTATACTGGCCACCAAACTGAGATACTGAGCTTCTTCAACTTAATTAAGCTCTTTTCTGAAATAAACCAGAATCTAAATTGACAGGATATAGATCAACGACAGATGTAGAAGAAGCATTATGTGGTCCATCCATTGACATACTTTGTATCGATGTGGAATAAACAATCTCTATCTGGCTCTCATGCATATTATGTTCTTTACTTTGTTGAAAATGCTCTCGCATTGCCTTTTCATTTCATTATTTGAGACACTTAGATCCTGAACCGACCCCGGAACAACGACATTGCCCTCAAAACTTATTGTTTCATGTAATATTGATTCTACTCTCTAGGAAAAACCTTAGCGCCTGCGAAGAGTGACCGCCACATAGGTTGTGGAGGAGGGATGGCCTTTACTGCCTCCCCTCCTCCCCTTGCCCTCCACCCCTTATGAGCTACGCAATTTACCTAATACTCCCTAGCTTCTTGTGCGGTGTTTTTTTCCCCTTGTCTACCACCTCTTTCCCCTCTTTTTTGCCGTTTTCTGTTTCAACCCCTCTCCTCCATTTTTGCTTAGCCCCTCTTTTCATCTCGAAGCTCAGCCCTCATCGTGTTGTCGCCTAGCCATCTACTCCGTTTCTTCTTTGTCTTTTTCCGGATTTGACTGGGCTCTTGGGTCGAACTGGTCAAAGCCTGATCTACTGTCCTCTATTAGAACCATGTCGACCTGAGCCCCACCACCTGATTCTCCAGCTACGCCTGGGTCCATCACCACCTGCCGCTGCTCTGTCCTCGCGTTCCGGCCAATTTCCTCCGGTAGCCTTCCTTCCGACAAGGCTTTTGCTTTGGGGGTTTCTGTGTTTATGCTTTTATTTACCTGTAATTTTTCTATTTCTTGCAGTTTTGTTTCCTTTTTTTTTTTTCTTGTATTTTTTTCTATTTCCTGTTGTTTGTTTCCTTTTAATAAGGCTCTGTTCGATGTCTTGTTGATCTGTGTGGTATTTGTTTTTGGTCCTCACTCTTGGGTTATGGATGAGAACTGTGCCCTGGCTTTCAAGTCGAAGATGATGAGTTTCAACATGGGGTTATCTGCTCCTATGGTCGAGGAATAAGAGCTACCTATACATTAGATTTAGTCTGTCTAGAGCAGATCTGTTATTACAATTGAAAACTAGTCATGGGTTAGTAGATGTTGTTGTCATAGATAGATCTTAAATGGTAGATTGTTTTGTATGTACGTATCTATGACGTTTATAACCTCGTAGCTTTGGCTATGATTGCTTCAGAGCTTTTTGCTCTGTGATGTAAGAACTTTATGCTCGTAATCTTTCGGGTGCGTTTAGGATTGCAATTTTGCAAGAATAATCTGCGTTTTTAAAAGATATCGTAAAACGTAAAGTGTTTGACATTACAATTTAAAAAACACTTAATTTAAAATAGAAAAAAAACCTGCGATTTCAATAAGCAAGCTAGGGGGTGCTTATTTGAAAAAGTGCAAATTTAAACCAAAATTATGAATTCACATGACAAATATTTAATAAAAAAAGTATTTTTTAATATGTTTTACGAAATGCCTTTATAATTTTAAAAAGTAGAGAATTCAAAAACGCTATTTTTAAAAATGCTATTTTTAAAATTGCACTTATTGAAACCGCAATCCTAAATGGACCCTTCTTCAAAGAATGAGACTGGATTGATTTTTTTTTTTTTTTTTAAAAAAAAAAAAACTTATCTCTCAAAAAAATAAAAAAAATAAAATTTTTTTTTTTTAAAAAATCTTCTTTAACTTTTTTCTCCTCTATAAACCCTTTGTAAATTTTTCATATTTGGTTTCTCAAAATACTATATCTCTATATAAAGAAAGAAATCTTTCATATTTCCATGTCAAGAAACATCAATAAAATCAAATATGTGCAAAACTAATTAAATTCATCAAGAGTATCAAATCTTTTGTAGGGTTAAATTTTAAGAATAATGTTAAATGTCATTCCCATGTTTCCAAAACAGATATAACTTTTAAATTTATCATTGGATTTGTGATAAATTACTAATAGATTTTGATCCAATGATAATTTTAAATGTTATATCAATTTTGAAGGGACACGATAAAAACATAATCGAAAGGATATTTAACAATATTATTTTTTCGGAAGTTTCAAATGTAACCAATATAAAAGTCAATCTTCCCTTTCTGTTTCTCGGTAATTAAGTGTGTCTCAGATGTGCTACTGAGGCTTTGGGAAGGACGGAATAGGAAAACGTTCATCTTGGATTCTTGAGACAAGGGACAGCCAACCAGATTATGATGAGCTGGGACACTAAGTTGGTTAGATTAGTTTAATATAATGAGGTGCATGTACATTAAGTTGGTTAGATTAATTATATTGTTGTTTTCTTTTGTTATGGAGTTAGAACTGAAATGTATTAATTCACTACACTGCTTGTATAAATAGGGGAAACCCTGTATTAAAAATTCACTCAAGCAAAGGGCCTTACTTTTCCTAACCCTGAGTCATCCTCATCCTAAAAAATAAAAAGAAAAAAAAAAAACATTTTCAAAGAAAGAAGAGAAATGGGTTCGAAACTTGGTTTTCGTTGGGCTTGCTTGTGAACATCTTTGATGGTATTGGTTACTGAAGTTCGAGGCCAAGTCAAGATTTTCAACGTGATGAACTACAGTGCAGTTGCAGATGGAGCAACCGATAACAGTCAGGTAATCAATTCATATGACATTGCATGCCTTTTTGTTTCTCTTAAATTCATAGAATCATTTTTTGTTTTTTTTTGTTTTTGGTTTTACTATTCAAGTACACTTCGTTACAATAACTTTTTTTATTATTTCTTTATACTACTTAAATATGAGTATTTTTATTTAGTGAACTACTATACGATTATCATACAATTAATTATGATGATGATGTAACAGTAAAAATTCGCCTTTAGATCAACAAGAACTTGTAAAAAAAAAATTTATGAGCTAATTTTCACTATCACGTCATCCTAATTGTATAACTATCTACTAAATATCATTTCTCTTTAAATACTTTTAGAAAAAAAAAAAAGAAAAAAAAAAGGGTTTAGAGAGATCTCTTGGATGAGATGAGGTGGGTTTCATGCACGCTTTAATGGTTCAGCCAAAAAGTAAACTAATAAATTGTGAATATTATTATATATGTTAATTTTTGGGTTAATGATACCAAAGATGTTTTTTGAAATATTTATTTAAAATTGTTTGTTTTTTTTTTCTTTCTTCCTAGGCATTTCTAAAGGCGTGGAAGGAAGCATGTGAATGGAAGGGAAGGGCTAGGGTTTTGATTCCGCCAGGATCATACAAGGTGATTTCAGTGAGATTTGAGGGTCCATGCAAGGGTTCGGTGGGTATCGTGATTGGAGGGTTTCTCAAGGCTCCTGCTGATCCATCCAACTTCTCAACCGATAGTTGGATCAATTTCCGATATGTAGACCTTTTGACAGTCGGTGGTGGCGGCACCTTGGACGCCCAAGGCCAAGTAGCTTGGGGCCTCAATGACTGCAGCAAGAATTCTAATTGTCCTAGGCTACCTACTGTAAGTTTTTGTTTTTTGATATATATATTTTGGTTCTTTCTTTTTATTCATCAGGTAATTAACACCTAGCAGTACGGAAACTAAACTGTGGATCCTATTTTATTTTCTAGAAACATTTTAATTAAAGAGACTTTTTTTCCCTAAGCATTTCTTTCTTTATATAAACATTTCTTTCAGTTTTTCTATTAACCCAAAGACCCCAGCCAGAGACGGAATTAGGATTTATTATCAAGAGGGATCAAAGTATGGATGAAAACTGAAACATATTTTAAAAACCAAGGAGGGTCGTGTCGACCCCCTTGTCTATACATGGTTCCATTCTTGACCAGGAAACCTCTTTTATGAATATGAGACCAAAAATTAGATGATATTATCGTTGAATGCTACATGTATTTTTATTTATTATTACTCAATAATGAATTTTCTTACTGCGTCATTAAATGGGCACATACATACATGATACATAGAAGTACTGAATGTATGTGCTATGTATGATTTTTATTATTACTTCATCCCGTCATGCCATTTCTACTTTGTGATTGTTTGTTTTGTTTTGTTTGTTTTTCACCTTTTTCCTTCATATAAATAGCAACCTTAAATTATGTCTAGAATAATTATGCATGCGTTGAATAGAAAGCCTTAGAAAAAAAGTCGGATTTCGAATTTCGTAGAAGTTTATCATGCTTTACAAATCCTCCCATGCAGACATTGAGATTTGATTTTGTGACCAACGCACGGATTCATCACGTGAGGTCCATGAACAGTAAGAACAACCATATTGTGCTTTTCGGCTGTGAGAACGTGAATATATATGAGCCATATTAGAATATCGGCTCCGGCTGACAGCCCCAACACCAATGGGATCAAGATCGGAAGCTCTCACCGTATCGGAATCTCTCGTTCCACAATTGGTACCGGCGATGACTGTATTGCCATGCTGTCCGGAACTAAAGACGTCCATATTTCTAAGGTTGTTTGTGGACCCGGACATGGAATAAGCATCGGGAGCCTTGGCAAAAACAATGGAGATGATGTCAACGGAGTTGTCGTCAAAAACTGCACCTTTCGTGGCACTTCTGATGGAGTGAGAATCAAAACATGGGCTGCTCCATCCCTTGGCACGGCTTCTAATTTTATATTTCAAGACATTTCATGGATCAGGTCGGCAATCCCATCATTCTTGATCAAGAATATTGCCCCTACCCCCCTTGCAGTCAACAGGTAATTTCTTATTTTATCTTCATTTTGTTTTAAAATTAAACTCTCTGAAATTTCATAATGCAAAGGAATTCTTTGATATTTTTTTTTTCCGAGAAAATATATTTTAACTATCTAAACATTAAAAAGTGAAATCGGTCCCCCTTGTCAAAAAAAATAATCAGATATTTTTTCATTTTTCTTTCTAAATACCCTTAAAGTTATTAAAAATTACCATTTAAAACAAATTAAATTTATTAAAGAATTAAAGAGGAAAAAGAAAAAATACCAAAAACAGGTGGCCTTTTTCATATTATCTCCCTTGTACTATTTCAAATGGTTATTTTTTATTTTCTAATAACTTCAAGGTTATTTTGATGAGGAAAAATAAAAAAAGCAAAAGCAACTAATTTAACACTCGGTGGTAGTTCAAGGACTCCTAATATCGCCTTTCAAAGTTTGGTGGCTAATATAATTTTTTAAAGTTTGATGATAGTTTTAAGGCCTAAAATATATTTTTCCTTCTCTCTTTTTTGTTTTTTGTTTTTGTTTTTTTGAGCGCACAATGCTAGTTTATGATTAAAAAGATGAACTTAACTAATTGAATTTGTGATATCAATTATTGTGGATAGGCCTCTCTTCTGCAAATCAGCAATGTCACATACAGAAATATCTGGAGAAGTTCTAATGCCAAAGTTGCAGTTACTCTCCGATGCAGCGGAAGCAAGCCATGCAAAAACGTAGTGATGGAGGACATCCATTTGGCTTACCGTGGCCTTGACGGTCCTGCCACCGCGTTGTGCTCTCATGTCAATGGCCTCTCACTTGGTCACCAAAGCCCTCCCCCTTGTATGTAGTCCTGCACTTTCCAACCAGTTTGTGTAACATGAAAGATGTTGATACCAAAGCACTTATATCAAAAGAATAAAGAAGAGTAATCATATTAATATTAATGGATTATAATCCGATCGAGTAATTTTTTTTTTTTTTTGACATGTTCGTACAAGGGGAAGGGAAATTGAGATTTGAACTAGTGACCTCCGCTTCATGAGGCGTGATCTCATAGCGATTGAGCTACCTCTTGGGACAATCCAATTGAGTATTGAGTGTTCCAATTTGGCTCCATCTTAATTATCACTCATCTAATTAATAATATATTCAAATTATATTAATTTATTTTTCGGGCGAACTCAAGTTTATTGAATTAACTTATTTATTTCTTATATAACGCTAATATCATTATTGTTTATAGGAGAAACTGCACTTAACTCCCTGAACTTTTATTGTTTTTGCAATTACATCCTTAAAGTTAAAAAATTCTCAATTTAGTGTATCAAACATTAAAAAGTTTGCAATATCACCCATCTAATTAGAGTTTGGGGTTAAATTAAGCCGAAAAATGGGTGAAATGACCTTTTATAGCCATGTAAATTTTATAAAATTACAAAATTACTTTTATTATTATTATTTTTTTTTTAAAAAAAAAGGATATTTAGAAAATTTATACATAAAATATTAACTGGGGATGATATTGCAAACTTTTTAAAGTCTCAATATTATGCGTATTGAATTCTTTCTATCTTTCAACAATATATATATATAT
>NC_081543.1:32642023-32648673 GCF_901000735.1 Corylus avellana | reverse complement strand
AATAGCAGTTGGACTATTGGGTCAATATGGTATTATGGAATATGCAATGAACCAAGAACTACAGTTTAACCTAAAGATACACTTACCATTTGGTGGTGTTTATTCAGGTTTGATTTTTGCTAAATGTGTAGATAGTAGAGAATCAACTTCAGTATATATGTACTGAAGATGCAGTAAGCAGACTATAGTTGCTACATCTACCATGAAAGCAAAAGTCATTACATGCTGTGAATTAATTACACAGGCATTATGGTTGAGACATTTTTTGTTAAGGTCTCAAAATTGTCAATTTTATAGTTAGACCCATAAAGATCTTCTGAGTTAATTCTACTACAATTATTTTTTTAAGAATAAACTGAGTAGAAGCAGAAGTATGTATATCGACATAAAGTATCACTATGAAAGAGAACATTAAGTGACAATAGGTGTCTATTAAGCATATAAGTATTGAATTAATGATTGCGGATCCCATGACTAAAGGTTTACCGGTAAAGAAAGTATAAAGTCATGTGGAATATATGAGATTCATTAATTCATTTGTGCTTAGTTTCTCTTTAATTGGTCTATAGACATAAAGGTTATGTTATAAAGATTTTTGTGCGCATATATATCATTCTTATCCGTGGGGATAAAATTAAAGTTGGACCCGAATGACTTAGGAGAAGTTCATTCATAAAGTACATTATCCATAAGGTACTAATTTAGGGAGGTATTGCACATCGTGATACATGGAAGGGACAGCTTATCATATAAAAGCTTTACCGCCATGATTCGTGTGTGGTATTCCTTGAGTGAGTGGGAGGATTCCATGAATGGTTGGAATAAATAAAGTATTGGTCATATCATAGAATTGAACACCATAAAGAATTTATATGTGTCATAAGGGCCAAGTGGGAGAATGTAAGAAATTTCATTTAAAATATGTCCCTTTATGTCACATATATTATTGTAATTATAAAATTACGGTGTTCAATAATTTATTCCAATTAAAGTTTATTGTGTAAATTAAATATTCTGAATTAAATTACTGATTTAATTCTTGTGGAACAAGTATTTGATTTCAATCAAATATTCTGAATTAAATCACTGATTTAATTCTTGTGGAACAAGTATTTGATTTAATTAAAGATTTTATTTTGTGGAATCAATTAGCTGTATTGATTTGATTTTTATTCCTTGATGGGAGGAATAATTAAGGTAACAGCTCAAATTGAGGGTCCCCTGACCTACCTATAAATAAGGCATGTGTATTCCATCAATTGACACTCACTGGTAGGCATAGGTCAGAAGAACCTCTCAATTGTTTAGTTCTTAATTTGGTTGCTGTGGAGCTGTTCTTCAAACTGCTTGAGTAAAGCAATGGCCGGAGGTACATATATGTATTAAACTATTTCCGCTGCTAATGTTATTGTTAATTAGCATTTAATATATATAGAATTTCTTACATGTATTGCCATACTGTCCGGAACTAAAGACGTCCATATTTCTAAGGTTGTTTGTGGACCCGGACATGGAATAAGCATCGGGAGCCTTGGCAAAAACAATGGAGATGATGTCAACGGAGTTGTCGTCAAAAACTGCACCTTTCGTGGCACTTCTGATGGAGTGAGAATCAAAACATGGGCTGCTCCATCCCTTGGCACGGCTTCTAATTTTATATTTCAAGACATTTTCATGGATCAGGTCGGCAATCCCATCATTCTTGATCAAGAATATTGCCCCTACCCCCCTTGCAGTCAACAGGTAATTTCTTATTTTATCTTCATTTTGTTTTAAAATTAAACTCTCTGAAATTTCATAATGCAAAGGAATTCTTTGATATTTTTTTTTTCCGAGAAAATATATTTTAACTATCTAAACATTAAAAAGTGAAATCGGTCCCCCTTGTCAAAAAAAATAATCAGATATTTTTTCATTTTTCTTTCTAAATACCCTTAAAGTTATTAAAAATTACCATTTAAAACAAATTAAATTTATTAAAGAATTAAAGAGGAAAAAGAAAAAATACCAAAAACAGGTGGCCTTTTTCATATTATCTCCCTTGTACTATTTCAAATGGTTATTTTTTATTTTCTAATAACTTCAAGGTTATTTTGATGAGGAAAAATAAAAAAAGCAAAAGCAACTAATTTAACACTCGGTGGTAGTTCAAGGACTCCTAATATCGCCTTTCAAAGTTTGGTGGCTAATATCACTTTCTAAAGTTTGATGATAGTTTTAAGGCCTAAAATATATTTTTCCTTCTCTCTTTTTTGTTTTTTGTTTTTGTTTTTTTGAGCGCACAATGCTAGTTTATGATTAAAAAGATGAACTTAACTAATTGAATTTGTGATATCAATTATTGTGGATAGGCCTCTTTTCTGCAAATCAGCAATGTCACATACAGAAATATCTGGGGAAGTTCTAATGCCAAATTTGCAGTTACTCTCCGATGCAGCGGAAGCAAGCCATGCAAAAACGTAGTGATGGAGGACATCGATTTGGCTTACCGTGGCCTTGACGGTCCTGCCACCGCGTTGTGCTCTTATGTTAATGGCCTCTCGTTTGGTCACCAAAGCCCTCCCCCTTGTATATAGTCCTGCACTTTCCAACCAGTTTGTGTAACATGAAAGATGTTATATACCAAAGCACTTATACGACTAGGGGTGTAAACGAGCCGAGCTTGGGCTGTCTAGGCTCGGCTTGTTTATTTTTGGGCCAGGCTCAAGCTCGAGCCCGACTTTGCTACTTGAGCTCGGCTCGATAGGGTTGGAACCCTATTCGAGCTCAAACTCGAGCTCGTCTATTTTGCTCGAGCTTGACTTTTTTTTTGTTTTTTTGTTTTTTTTTGTAATTTAAGTGTATTAGATTACAAATCAACAAAACAAGAAAAAGATTGAAAAGGAAAATGAAAAGCTCACCTTAACCCATCTCTTACAACATCTTTTTTTTTGTTTAATCAATCTCTTATAACATCATCAGCATCCATTAATGTTTAATTAAAACTTTAACAATAAAGAAGGGAAACTGCAAATAAAACTCAAAACTGCTGAATTAACACAGCTTATGCAGCTGTAATACAACAAAACTTCATGAACTGTGCCAATTTTGAATATGGACATCTTTGTTCAAGTCCAAGCCCTTATCTTTGTTCAGCAATCACAACCGAAACCATCAATAAACAACAAGGTCTTCATATTTCACGACAAGAGCTGATATTACCAAGATTACAACTAAGAATACCAGAAAGTTGGCAAGCAGAAAAGCCATTCATCTAGTCATCCAAAAAAGAAAAATTATTGTTCATCTAAAACTAGCCAGGGCCCAGGATGTCGTCCATTTTTGACAAATAATTATTCCTTTGGGAGGTACTTTCATTCTCCTTGGATTATCAAAAACATTCTTAAAATCATACCATGATCATGCTCCTTTTAATGATAAAAAATTAAACCTGAACTTCCATTGTGGTTTTTATTTTTTATTTTAAAAAAACCACCTGTGTAGCAAAACCCCAAACCACCCACCACCCAAGAAGAAACGGAGAAAAAAATAACCCAAAAAGAAAAGAAAAATCCACAAATCTTATCACCTCCTCTGCCTCCGATCTGCGGCGTACTGCAAGTCTGCGAGAGTGAAACGACCTACGAGAGCGGCGTGGACAGCGGGGTTGGCAGCGGCAAGTTCCTGGAAACCGGGCACGAGCTGTTCAACTTCAGCTAGGCGTCAAGGTGTGTGGTTGCTGCGGTGGTGGTGGTGGTTTCTGTTGGGGGCACTGGGGGAGTGGTAGGAGCGGGCCGAGCGGCAACAGAGATAGGAGGCGAGGAGGATGGTGAAGACAGTGAGAGGAGAGTCGAGAGAATAGAGATCAGAGATGGTAGATTTAGGTTAAATTTAGATTCTCTAATTTGTAACCGTTGGATTTGGAAAAATAATTAAATTTTAAATATTAATGGTTGGATTCGTTTTACCAAAAGCTTATCCCATGTGGCTGTCTCTACTTAGATCTGGTGTGCTTGCTTAATATGATCCATTGATTATATATGCGTTGTCAACATTTAATATTACTCGTTAGATTAGATCAAACAAGGCAAGCTTACGGTGCCATATTCATTCTTCTTAGTAAATGCTTGATAGCTGTCATCCATTAATATCATACAACAGCTATTAGATCATCAAAGCATTTTGGACGGCTACGATTACACTTATATACCATAGATCAAATTCAAATTCAATTAAATTATTAAATTCAATAAAAAATTCAAAATTTAGGAATTAGGAATAAAAATTGTGTTATGTAGTATTATTTAGGGTCAGTTTGTTATTTCAATTTTAATAGTTACAATTTTTAAAATTGTGTTTTTTTTCAATCGCGTATGTTTTTTTTCTTCTTATTTTAGATTAAGTATTTTTTAAATCACAACGTAAAACGCTTTATGTCACTAATCACTATTATCATATTACATATAGTATTATTTAGTTAATATGTTAAAATGTTAATGCTGAACACGGGTAAAGTATATAATGTCAATATTAATATATATTGTATCTTATATGAAAACATTTATATACTTATATGATTATATGATTATATGATTATCTAATTTATATGGGTAATGGGCCAATGTTAATTGTTATAAATTATATACTTATATTATATGTTCTCATTATCACGATTCATGATATATGATTTAAATTCAAATTGTTAAGTTTTTACTTACCTTAAATTGTGATTATAAATTTAGAATGTATAAATTATAAGAAACACATTAGTTACTTAATTATTAATCATTTAATCTAATAGTAATACTCAAACTCTAAGTAATAAATTCATATGATCTAATGGTTGTACACTCATACTTAAATTTTATGATCATATCACAATTAATATTAATATTATCTTAGATCTAAGATCATGTGATACATCATATCTGTTTTATAAGAATAAAGTATATAATTATAATGTATTGATTAAATAACACAATAACTTATGCAGATATACCATATGATTATATAATGATTAATGATTATGTGATATATACGATTCCAATTTTCAAAGTATAAACTATCTAATTATAATATTTGTATTAAATGACACAATAATTTGTACGGTTATACTATATGATTATATCATATGATAAAATGATTAATATATGATAATATCATATATTTCTTATTTTATATATATTTCTTATATGTTTTTATATTAATATATACATATATTATATATATAATATATATACACACATATGCATAAATAACAAAAAAAAGAAAAAGAAAAAGGTATATAATATATTTGTTTTTTTTGAAGAGAATGTATAGCTTTCATTAATAAGTCAATCCTGAGGATGAGAAATTTTCTCACTCTCAATAATATCATAGATACACTCAGGGGTAATTCCTAACCAATCTCTATCTATGACAAGTTTAGTTGCCTCCTTTGCTAAAAGGTGAGCTGCGACATTCACAGTCCGACTGACATGGACACACTTCCACCGTGGAATCGTTTGTAATATCTGTCTAGTATCCTGCACAAAATGTCCAAAGCGGCTACCACAGTTTGTAGTAGAGTTGATAGCCTTTACAACATTCTTGGCCTCTATAATATATTTGTTATTATTGAGTAAATGAGTAATGTTGATTATATATTGTTATTTGTTACTTAATAAAAAATATACGAGCCGAGCCTAATAAGCGAGGCGAGCCTCATACGAGCCGAGCTCACGAGCTTAGCCGAGCTTGCTTCGTTTAATATTCGAGCCAGAATTTGTGTTCACGAAGCGCTTTATTTAATATTCGAGCCGAGCTTATGTGAGCCGAGCCCGTGCTTGCTCGCGAGACACTTCGCTCACTTAACAGCCCTAGACTATATCAAAAGAATAAAGAAGAGTAATCATATTAATATTAATGGATTATAATTCGATCGAGTATTTTTTTTTTTTTTTGACATGTTCGTGCAAGGGGAAAGGAAATGGAGATTTGAACTAGTAACTTCTGTTTCATGAGGCGTGGTCTCCAAGCGAATGAACTACCTCTTGGGGACAATCCAATTGAGTATTGAGTGTTCCAATTTGGCTCCACCTTAATTATCACTCATCTAATTAATAATATATTCAAATTATGTTAATTTATTTTTTGGGGTGAACTCAAGTTTATTAAATTAACTTATTTATTTCTTATATAACGCAAATATCATTATTGTTTATAGGAGAAACTGCACTTAACTCCCTGAACTTTTATTGTTTTTGCAATTACACCCTTAAAGTTAAAAAAACTCTCAATTTAGTGTATCAAACATTATAAAGTTTGCAATATCACCCATCTAATTAGAGTTAGGGGTTAAATTAAGTGGAAAAATGGGTGAAATGACCTTTTATAGCCATGTAAATTTTATAAAATTACAAAATTACTTTAATTATTATTATTATTATTTTTTTGAAAAAATGATATTTTGAAAATTTATACATAAAATACTAACTGTGGATGATATTGCAAACTTTTTAAAGTCTCAATATTATGCGTATTGAATTCTTTCTATCTTTCAACAATATATATATATATATCGTCATAGTTGGGGCCTTAATTAAAGAGCATTGATAAAGTTCTTTCAATACCTTCTAGTAAACTCTCTAGCCCCCTCCCCTCTCTACTAGGGTTTCATCTCTAGCAGCCGT
>NC_081543.1:32629540-32641923 GCF_901000735.1 Corylus avellana | reverse complement strand
AAAAATCGGGGTCTGGCGGGTCGCAAGGCAGAAAAACAAATAGAGAAAAAAAAATAATAATAAAAAATTCGGGTCTGGCGAGTCGACCCGCCAGACACGAAATTTTCGGGTCTTAATCGGGTAGACCCGATTACGACCCGAACCCGATTAGCCCAAACTCAATACCTGTTTTTTCGTGTCGTGTTCGTGTCGGATTCGCGGGTCGTGTCAAAATTGCCGGCCCTACTTTTTATGTTGTTTATTTCCCTGTAATTTTGTTTGGTTTTCCTTTTTTTGTTCTTTCTGTCTTGTTTTGTTTCCCTGTAATCGTTTTTGTTTTTGCTTGTAATAATGCTTGGTCCTCTCTCTCGATCTGCCTGCCTGATGCCCTTCGGGTTTGTTGCTTTGGTCCAGACCTTTGGGTTATGGATGTGAACGTTATCCTGGCTTTCGGGTTGAGGATGATGAGCTTTGGCTTGGGGTTCTCTACCCTCAGTGCCGATGAATAAGAGCTACCTATGCATTGGTTTGAGTTTATTTGGCGTAGATCTGCTGTTTAATTTGAAAATTAGTCATAGGTTAGCGGATTTTGTTTGAGTCTGGAATGTAATAAGTCATCTTTGACGCTTGTAACCTCGTAGCTTCGGCTATGGTTGCTTCAGAGCTTTTGCTCTGTGTTATTTGAGCTTTATGCTCATTAATCAATGAATGAGACTGAACTGATTCCTTTCAAAAAAATAAAAAAAATAAAAAAATAAAGAGCATTGACGAAAGATTTGTATCTTACTAGGCTTGAGCCACCAAGAGAAAAAAACACAGAGGATGGAAGAACGGCTTCGCCGTTATTCCCTCCTTCCCCCTTCCCTGTCACTCTCCCTCTTCCTCCCCTTTGTAGCAATGTTTGGTGTCTTCTCTGTAGTCTCTTTAAGTCTCCATTTTAGTTCTAGTTTTTAGATTGAGATCTAGATTGAGTTCTTCATGCTCAAATCTACTTGTCCCGGCCAGCTTCTTCACTTTCCTTTGTGTCTGCACCGATCAACCAACGGAGTCTCGCGTACTAGAGCGTGTTTCTCACGCGCTGACACGTGGATCTCACGCTCCAAGTCGTGTTTTCCTAGGGATGTCTACAATGCTGTGCTCCTCCGTTGCTGCTTCTGGTGGAGTTTTGTTGTTTTTAGTTTTTTTCTTCTATTTATTTTTTGTTCTTTTTGTCCTGATCTTTAGGCTGAGGATGATTTGACCGGTGTGGGGGATTTACTCTCACGGTCGAAAAATAAGTTTTGAAAATTTGGGTTACCTATGTCTTAGATCTAGTCTGCTTGGAGTAGATCTGTTTCATAAATAAAGTTGTACATGGAGTTAGCGAAAGCTAATTTCATAGATATGATTTAATTGTAAGAATTTTATGATTGTGTCTATAACTTTGTAATTTTATAGCATTTGACTATGTTTTATCAAAGCTTTATGCTATGTGATGTAAGACGGTAAAAGCTTTTATATTCTTGATTTTTTATCAATTGATTCTAAAATATTTCTGTTCAAAAAAAAAAAAATAAAATAAAATTAAGGAGTATTGACTAATCCATTTACCATAATTGGAACTTTTCTTTCTTTGTGACTTTCCATCTTTCTTCATTTCTCTTTCCAAAATCTCAATATCTTGTACATTTACTTCTTTCCATCTTCTAATTGATAATATTTTTTTTTAATCATAATTGGGGCCTTAATTAAAGATATTGACTAATAGTATTTGAATTAAAACACTGTAAAAGACTGAAAATCACATGCAAATAATGATGCCTGTGTGGCCAAGGTTTTTGTGAAACTAAAATGTTATCCCACAATAGTAATAGCACATTTATGAGTTTGATTCATATAGACCAGGTTTACCTAATTTCGAGGTTTGGATGTTACATATGTAATCATGTATTTTCTATCACAACGGTAATCCGAGAAAGCTTGTACAATAAATATGAAAAATATATACAACAAACTATGGTAACGATAAAATTTATTTTGGCGACCAAACTAAGATATCGAGCTCCTTCAACTTGTCTAAGCTCTTTTCTCCAAGTAATTAGAATCTAAATTGACTGGATATAAATCAGCCGCAGATGTAGAAGAAGCAGTCCATGGGCCATCCGTTGACGCACTCTGTATCAATGTAGAAGAAACACTCTCTATTTGGCTCGCATGCATATTCTGCTCTTTACTTTGTTGAAAATGCTCCCACATTGCCTCTTTCATTTCCCTATTTGAGACACTTGGATCTGAAACCAACACTGGAACAATAGTGCCGCCCTCAAGCATGCTCACCACTGAAGACATGGCAGGCCTAATTGCTGCAGAAGCATTAGTGCATAGGAGAGCCACATTGATCATCACCATAACCTCTTCTTTCTTGTAGTTAGAGCCCAACCTTGGATCAACTAGTTCCAAGAAACTCTCTTTCTCTTTTAAAAGCAGTGCCTAGAAACAGGGAGATGAGAGAAAGGTATAAAATTTGTGGCCTCTAATTAGCCATAACATGGTACTAGTTAGGAACCTTGTCAATTTTCTTGCTTTGCAAAATATGACAATTGGATATTCATCACGAAACAATTCCCTAATCTAACAATTTAAGATGAACAAACACAAGTAGAGTAAAAATTAACAAGAGCGTAAGAGAATTTAATGCAAGAAAGAAAGAGATTCAAATTACCCAATCAAGAAGATGGAAAGATTCCTCCTTTGCTCGGTAACTAGTATTACTCCTTCCACTTACAATTTCCAAGGCAACAACTCCAAAACTATATACATCTGCTTTGTCAGTCAAATAACCCCGCATTGCATATTCAGGTGCTATGTATCCACTACCAAATCACGAAACAATGGGTAACATTTTCAGCATCATGAATTTGTAAAATTGCTAATATTAAGGGCAATAATTTGTAATTGTTTTTTTTTTTTTTTTTTTTGTTCTTAATGGCATGTGTAAACTAAAATCATTGCCATGAAGTAATCAAATTAGATTGTAAAACAATTCATCCAATGAAATTTCTCAAGCTGAATTTTTTTGGTATAGTTGAACTTTACTAGCAATTCCTTTACTTTCAATTGTTTTTTTCTCTATTTCTTTGAATCTATTGGCATCACATGAAGACAAGAAAAAAGATAATACGAAACACTGTGAAGTTAAATTAATACACAACAACTCACTAAGTTCCAGCAACTCGGGTGCTTATGTGAGTATTATCTTCTTCATCGAGCTTGGCCAAACCAAAATCAGATATCTTAGAGTTGAGATTTTTATCAAGTAAGACATTGGTAGCCTTGATGTCTCTATGAACAATCTTCAATCTTGATTCCTCATGGAGATAGGCCAAACCTCTTGCTATGCCAACACAAATCTTTTGTCTTGTTGGCCAATCCAATTTCAACTCATGTTCTTTTGGACCTTCAATCAATCAAATTAATAAAAAACAGTAAATGACCATGCATACATGCATCTTATCAATGACTAAAACTACACAACAAAAACAGTTAAGTGCATTAAGGTAAAATTTTACCAAACAAAGCACGAGCGAGACTATTATTTTTCATGTACTCGTATACTAGCAACAATTGATTTCCTTCAATACAGCATCCAAAGAGCTTAACAAGATGAGGGTGTTGCAAAGCAGAAATCATGCCTATCTCATTCACAAACTCACGATTCCCTTGCTTTGATTTAGAAGAAAGCTGTTTGACTGCAATTATGGTGCCATCTAACAAAAGGCCCTGCATTTGGGAAACATAAACTTTTTTCACCTATGAACAAGGAACCCTTCAAAAAGAAAGAACAACAATAAGAAACATTCACCGAAAATAAAAGCTTTATTCTGCAAATACCTTATAAACAGAACCAAAACCACCTTCCCCAATTTTATTTGCAGCATCAAAGTTGTTTGTTGCAGCTTTGATTTGCCTTAAGGTGAATGTACCAGTTTGCAAGTTCAAACCCTTTAAATCTGAGGAAGATGCCAAGTCAAATGCATAAGCATGTCAAATTATTGACATTCCACATAGTTTGAGACATTTTAAAGTGTATTGTGTGCATATGCACCTGTTGTGTGTTCAAACATACATGCAAAGACTCTAAAGAACATATCATAAATAAATATTTATCTATATAATAACAACATTAATTGCCTTGCAAATACCTTGTTCCATCTTATTTTTCTGTCCTAGACAGCATTTCCACCAGAGGATACCTAGAACCAAAAATATAACAAAAGCACCAGCAGCAACAATCCCGACCTTTGCACCTAGAAATATACCAGTTCCATTTTTTGATGGTGGTATAAAGTCTGTTTGAAGAAAAGAAACATAAGAGTTACAATGTTAAGATTATTGTCAAGGTAATTGATACAAGAAATTATCATCCAACCAAGTAATTCATGAAAACAAGAGCTCTAAACTGACAATTAGGAATACTTTAATGAAAATTAACAAGACAAGGATTTTATTCTCTTATTCATCATGATGATTTTTGAATAGCATATCTTGAAGTAGTACACATCAAACTAAAAAAATATAAAATAAAAATAAAATCATAAAAAAAAAGTGGACAAAAAAGGAAAATATATACATCTATGATACCATAAAGAAATTAAAAGGTTCAAATCAAATACCAGGACCCACCGAAATAGCTGAAATAAGAGGACCATAGACTCCTCTATCCGGGATAGCAGTTGTCCCCTTCCCAGCCCAGTAGAAACGGATCTCTAAGGTATCATTAGTCACGGCAGCAGTAAATTTTTTTATTACTGCCTTACCCACTCCACCAGCCTCCTTTACAATGTTGAAATCCTTCTATACACGCTCTCCCTACAATATTCTAATCCATTTATGTCATCCATTTCATGCTAGCAACTGTTTAAGTAGATGAAAGTGGAAGTATATTGTAATAATTACCTGAATGTAAATATCAAATATACGCCTTCCCAAGCTGCTATAGCTTTTATCATCCGTGAACATTATCTCCTCAAAATGGAGGTTTACTGTGTAATTTCCATTTCCCAAACAAAAAGCATAATAAGTAAGAGAGAGAGGAGAAATGCGTGCTTCCTTGTAAAGTTCAGAGAGACTAGATGAACTTTGCACAATATAATTGTCAGTTTGACCGTTATCCATGATGTCACCAGTGCTGCTAAATCCCCAGTTTTGTGGACTCTTGTGGAATTTTGAAGGTCCACCGGGATCTGTATCAACATCATATACAGTACTTCCATTAATGGTTACTGCTTCTCCGCCGCAATTTATATGAAGTTTGTATAATTCTGGGATAAATGCAACAACAAATTAGTAACAACTAAAAAGTAGACATATATAATTCATATTCATCAAAAAAGAAAAGGATGAAAACATATTCACTACTTTCAATTGATCAAACTTACTTTGATCAGGACAACGAGAGCTTCTCAAACATGAAACCAGGCCACTGTTGGAACAATCAAGGTCCAAAGCAAGTTATTATTAAGATCAAAATTGGATTTGTGTTTACTCATATCAAGGCAACACACAAGAAAGTTAATATAATAAGATTTTGATAGATGAAGTTGATACTTACAAGTGATGACGTACATGCTGACAACGCGGCACACGGTTCCATTGGAGGAGGAGCAGTCACAGGTGAGATTATTCTCTTTTGATCCTTCGGCTCGGTAGAACCATCCAGAATCTCCACTGCACGGATCGACGCTGAAATTCCAGTCCGTCTTCCCCAAACTCTTCGCTATGCCACATAAAGCTTCCACTGCAAAAGTTATATACGATCAAATCCAACCAATCAAATTTGCACGTTTTCCTGATGAAAATACTTGATTTTTATTCTGGTGTGATGAAAGCATACCTTCATCATCCGGCAACACAGCGGCTCCGAAAACAAAGGTTGCGAAGCAAAAGAAGAGAGTTGAAGCAAGGAGAAATGGAACAAGAAGAAACATCTTCTTCTTCATTTTGCTAACGAAAACACCTTCACCTACCCTCGCAAAATGGTGCCAAAATCACATTGATTGATCTCTAATGCATGAGGAAAGCTGCGAGGAAGCAAGGGAATAATATAACTTCTGCTTTTGGTTTGAGTGATAAAGAGAGAACACTTCAAAGACGTACAAATCAACTATTATTGTGTAAAGTTTAAGCAAGTGTTTACTTATTTTGTGGACAACTTGTAAACTTAATAGGCCACGAAATTTATTACTCTCCAATAATGCACGGAACATATATGTCGGTGTTGTTTCGGAATAGACTTGGTAGATATGTAATTTTAAAATTTTTGGTTGAGAAGTAATTGATATAATATAAAGTAGATTAAATTTTTTTTTTTTTTTTTTTGTATAAAAAAGTGAAATTTTTTGTTTTGTATTAAGTTTTTTATTTAAATAATAATTAAAAAAATATAGATATGATGTAAAAAATTAAAATGTTGAAAAGTTAAAAAGAAAAAAATTAGACTTTGACAAGTTGATCGCCTAACAAGCCCAAAAAATTGGACACATGTGAAAAGGTGAAAAAGACAGCATCTAGCGTGTGCATGTGCTCTATTTTTTTTTTTTTTTTTTGTAAAATATATATATATATATATATATATATATATAAGTATTGAAGTAAGATAACATTGAGTTGGTACTTGGTAGTGTTTTTAAAAGTAATAAAAGTTGATACGATAAAACCTTAACAATAAAAATAAGAAAAATAAAACAATCAATAAAAAAATAATCCAATATTTGTTTATTTAATAATGGAGACAACTGTAAAAATAATAATAAAAATAAAACACACATATATGCCACTTGCCTCGTGCGGGTCCCTCAATGTCTACACAAGTTGTTGAAAAACAAGTCTTGGAAATCTGGTCATACATAGGAACATCACATTCAATCAAAAGATGATAGGAACGAAGAAGGTTCGAGGGCATTGTATGCATTACTGAGAAACATGGCTGATGGGATGGGATGAACATGCATGAATATGTATTTGACTGTCCCCCTGAAAAGATGTGAATTGAACGTGATGAGCACAAAGATTCTTCAGTAGCAGTGAGTCTCTGATCGCGAATGCCCACTTGTTTTAAACCACGTGATTAATTAATTGTAGCCACCCGATGAAAGAAGAGACTAGCTAGAGATCTGTATATGGATTATGGATATACTCCCTTTTGGATGCTATATAATGTAGTTAAGTTTAATCAAATCAAGAAAATGGGCAAATCGAAATTCTTTAATTAGAGTTAAAATTGAATTTGATTAAATTTTGTATCCTGCACATACCTTAATATTTTGATCATAACTTTTGGCGCAAGAATCAGATTGAAGTGAAAGCAGTGGCATTGGAAAGCTAACTCGAAATTCTAAAAATATTTGTGAAATACAAATTGTATAATTCGGACGTTTGACATATTGAGTATTAGGGTTAGTCTCTCTTAGAGTAAAATGTTGTGCCTTCATCACAGATCATCAACAACGTAAAAAGCCTATAGGAGTTCCGATAAAGAAGATTGAGTAGAAGAATGGTTTCAAACATTCTGGGAAGGGCTAGTGCGGTGGACGGCTAATGGGTCGCTTGTCTTATGCAAGAGAGTGTCGACTTCAAAGGTTTTGTAAGTATAAACTTCTTATAATCCTCATTTTTCTATAATGATTGATTTATTGGGTATAACTACCCCGGAGAGGTTTTACTTTTAGAAAGTTCTCTAAAATGTCTCCGCTTCGTCACCAAAATATTTGTCTATTTGATTTATTGTTCTACATATTTTGGTGAATGATTGGTTGCGATTGTTTAATTTTTAATTTCGCATTATTTTTTATAAACACCTAGTCTAGGTGTATTTTGGAGTCTATTTATATTTTCAAAAAATTAAAAATAAAAATATTTTGAAAATTTATATATAAAATACTAAGAGATTGATGACATTGTAAACTTTTTAAAGTTGACAGAGTTTTTCTCCAACTAAGTTGGAGAAATTTCCTCCAACTCAATCTATAAAAATGACATGAATCCTTTAAACATGTGAAATGCATATGTTTTTTTAATAGCAGGAAAAAAGTTGGAATAAATTTTACTAAAAATTCATATGCATCTCATATATTATTAAAAAAATGGACACATGTCATTTTTATAAATTACGTTAGAAGAAGTTCATCCAATCCAGTTTGGGGAAAAACTCTATTATTTTTATTTTTTTTTTAAGGAAAAAGTTGAAACCTTATTTGAATCACTGTGCTAGAGCAACTTGCTCTAACAAAATAGTCTCGGAAATACAATCTGGAGATTCACTCCATACAATATCCACTCCATTTTTGGCAGCAAACTTAGAAAGAGAGTGTGCAGCCTGGTTCCCTTCTCTAAAGCTCATTTTCCAGTGGGTGAACATCTGGAGTTCAATCTTGATATCTTCCACAACATGACCTAGTCGAGTCCAATCATCCTCTTTGCAATTAACAGCATCTACAAGACTTTTAGCATCCTCTTCCAGATGCACATGAGTGAGCCCCATTTTCCGGCATAAGTCTATAGCCACCAGCTCCGCCATTGATCCAGTTGCTATCGGTGAGGGGTTCCCCCCACGAGAGAAACATCTCGCCACTACCACTTGTCCATAGCAGTCCCGTATCACCACCCCACCTCCCATTCACCCCTCCTTACAGCTCAAAGAAGCATCCCAGTTGGCTTTAACCCATCCCATACTTGGAGCTCCCCATTTGTTTGGACCCTCAATGACGTTGTTATGCATATTCGTGGGCCTCTCGTCCTGAGCAGCCTTGAAATCTTCAGCCTGTTTTGCTTGGTTAAAAATGGTGGTCGGATGAGAGAACAGTCCACCATGTAATTTATCATTACGTCTCAGCCAAATCCTTCTGGCTAGCCCGGCAAATAAGGTCATCTCATCTTGGGTACACTTTTGAAATATCCCTTCCACAACCTCTAGAAAACTAGGACCAACAAAACAACTCTTTTGGAATTTTACAGGGCCCATACCCCAAACATCCGAAGCTGCTGGACTTTGCCATAAAATGTGAAAACTTGTTTCCACCATGAAGCCACAGATTGGGCACTTAGGATCCTGAATTACCTTCCATTTGAGGAGATTTTCCTGGGTAGGGAGGATGTCATGACAAGCTCGCCACAAAAAAAAATTCCGACGTTCAAACACGCCAAGCCCCACAGCTTTTTCCAAACTTGATTGGCCCCCTGCTAGAGGAGCTCGCAACTGAACCCGTTATGTTATTTTCCAACTGCATATGATAAGCACTCTTAACGGAAAAAATTTTGTTTGTAGTACCTCTCCAAATCAAGGTGTCCGGCTAGTTTGTGCGGCTAATAGGAATGGATTGGATCAATTGGACCTCCTCCTTGTAAAAAATTCGCTCCAATAATAGGACATTCCCCACCTTTTTATCTGCATCAATTGATTCCTTCATAGTGGCATCTGAACTGAGGACATTCGTTGGAGAGATTATTCAGAACGTTGACGAGTTAGAAATCGACCTATCCTTCCATATTCAAACAGTAGCTCCATTCCCAATACGCCAAAATAGATCCTCCTTTAACACGTCACAAGAGCTATGTATACTCCTCCATGCAAAGGATGGCTTTGCACCCACCTTGGCATCTAGGATAGATCCATCCGGATAATACTTCGCTTTCATGATCTTCACAACTAAGCTCTCCGGTTCCTTCCATAGTCTCCAGCTTTGTTTCGCTAATAGGGCCCTATTAAAAAGATTGAGATTCCGAAAGCTCATTCCACCTGAAGCTTTGGCCATACCCATCTTCCCCCAACTCATCCAATTAATTCGAGTCCCATTTTCTTGGTGACCCCACCAAAATTTTCGCATTTGAGAATTGATATCCGAACAAAGGTCATTTGGCAATAGAAAAATACCCATACAGTAAGACGGAATTGCCTGAATTACCGCCTTTAGTAGAATTTCCTTACCAGTTTAGGATAAAAATTTCAGCTTCCAATCTTGTAGTCTTTTCCACACCGGATCTAGAATGCCCTTGAAAGCTGCTGTGCGTGATTTTCCCACCAAAGCTGGGAGGCCCAAATAAGTGTCATAACGTTGGGTAGCAGGTACTCCTACAATTGCCAAAATTGCTTTCTTATCCACCATTGCCGTATTTTTGCTAAAAAACAGGGAGGTATTATTATTGTTGAGCCGTTGGCCCGACGCTTTTTCATAAAGTTGCAAAATATTATGCAACCTTTCCCATTGTGTGACGCTGGCCCTGCAAAATAACAGACTGTCATCTACAAAGAACATATGGCTTATTTGGGGGCCCTCCTAGAAGTAGCTACCCCCGTCAAAGCCCCCGCCCCATTAGCATTATTTATCATTGAACTCAGAGATTCTGCACATAAAAGGAACAGATATGAGACTGAAATTTTCTCCAAACCAGTCTGAAGGAAATATCTTCCAAACTATTTAAAATAGTGCCAAGTGTCTATAAACATTAAAAAGATACATTGAATTCTTAACGTCATTAATAACAGTATCTTAAATATTTATAGACACTTGGCACTATTTTTTTTGAAAAATATGAAACTTCCATTGATGAAATTCCATGAGCATACAGCTCTGAAAAATCATAGCCAAAAGCTATGAAGGTTACAAAGTCATAAAAATGACTTCAAGTTTCTTCTAAACCATGTACAATTACATTTAAGGAACATATCTGCTTCGTGCATACTAAATCTAGGACATGGGTAGTCCAAATACAAAACAAAAATAAAAAAACAACTAGAAACTGAAAATCCGGCCATGAGAGTTAAGCATCAACATCGATCTACTCCATCCTCAACTCGAAGGCTAGAACAAACAAAATAAAAAACAAAAAACAAAAACCCCACAAGCAGCAGCGGAGTAGCATGGCATCGTAGACATCCCTTCGGAAGACACTCCTTGGCTGAAGAAGACGATCAGATCTAAGATTGAAGAGATTAGATCTGGATCTAGATCTAGATCTAGATCTACAAACTAGATTTAAAGCAACTTGCTAGAAACGAAGACTAGTGGAGCCTCCATAGAAGAAACCAAGCACTGCTATTGTGAAAGGGGAGGATGGAAGATCTAGATCTAGATCTTCCCTCTTCTTGAAGTTCTTCTTAGTGTTGTCTAGAAGAAAAGAGAGTAAAATTCTAGAGAGAAGGCAGAGCCTCTCTCTAGAATAGAATCTACTTGGCACTATTTTAAATGGGTTGGAGGATATTTCCTCACGACTGGTTTGGAGAAAATTTTTGTCCATATTTTAAAGTCTCAATATTTTTTATTTTGTATATATTATTATAATTGGGGCCTTAATTAAGGAGCATTGACTAACCTTTTAACTATAATTGGAGCCTTTCTTTTTATGTGACTTTCCATCTTTCTTCATTTCTCTCTCTAATATCTCAATATTTTGCACATTGAATTCTTTCCATATTTCAGTTGGTAATATTTTTTTAATCATAATTGTGGCCTTAATTAAAGATATTGACTAATGGGATTTGATTTTTTTTTTTGGAAATCGAATGGGATTTCATTTAAAACACTGTAAAGATTAAAAATCACATGCAAATAATGATGCCTATGTGGCCACGATTTTTGTGAAACTAAAATAATATCCCATACTAATAATAATAGCACATTAATGAGTTTGATCCATATAGACCAGGTTTACCTAATGTCTAGGCTTGGATCTTACATATGTAATCATGCCTTTTCTTTCAGTCATAATCCGAGAAAACTTGTAAAATGAAAATGAAAAATATTCAACAAACAATTGCGACGTTAAGGTTTATACTAACGACGATATTGCGATATCGAGCCCCTTCAACTTCTCTAAGCTCTTTTCTCTAAGTAATCAGAATATAAATTGACTGGATATAGATCAACACCAGATGTAGAAGAAGCAGTCCATGGGCCCGTTGATGTGCTATGTATCAATGAAGAAGAAACACTCTCTTTCTGGCTGTCACTCATATTCTGTTCTTTAGTTTGTTGAAAATGCTCCCACATTGCCTCTTTCATTTCATTATTTGAGACACTTGGATCTGAAACCAACCCTGGAACAACAGTGTTGCCCTCAAGCATGCTCACCACTGAAGACATGGAAGGCCTAACTGCTGCAGAAGCATTAGTGCATAAGAGACCCACATTGATCATCACCATAACCTCTTCTTTCTTGTAGTTAGAGCCCAACCTTGGATCGACCAATTCCAATAGACTATCTTTCTCTTTTAAAAGCTGTGCCTGGAAACGGGAAGATAGGAGCAAGGTATAAAATTAATACAAGCAAAATAAAAATTAACAGGAGTGTAAAAGAAATAAATGCAAGAAAGAAAGAGATTCAAATTACCCAATCAAGAAGATTGAAAGATTCCACCTTTGCTCGGTAAC
>NC_081543.1:32556768-32629440 GCF_901000735.1 Corylus avellana | reverse complement strand
AAATTTATAATTAAATGAATTAGAAAACAAATAGCACCTTAAAAAACCAATCCTTTCCTGGAAAATGTTAGAAACAAACAACATATTGAAGTTGTCAAAACAAGAAAAGACAGTTGTTTTTATAAAAGAATGTCATAAACAAAATTAAAAGGCAATTCTTAAATCACTTAAAAATCATCTTCAGATCGATCCTAGGCCTTGGTTTAAGTTGCAAGTGGGTTGGAAGGGGAGGTCATGATTTTGGTTTTTGTTTAAAATCTTGTAAAAAAGAATTTTTCTGAAGCATTTCATGGTATACCAAAAAACACAGTTGACCCTGTCAAAAACAATCATGTTCAATGTCTAGAAGGCTTTGTTGAATCTCAAGATACTCTGTCTCCGGAAAAGAAAATGAATTCTTAAGTCGGGTTAGGTCAATCAACACAAGGAGAAGAAAATGAACTCTTAGCCATACAAGAATCCTGAATGATCCATAAATTAGTATAAAAGCATTTTCTAGAGGATTTTTGAAATACTAGCAAACAGAAAAAGGGAGGAAAAAGTGGATTCTGTACTAACAAGGTTTTCAACGTTGTCCTATCCCCGAGATATTCGGGTAGCTGTCCAGTAATATTGCAACTCCTCAATATTCTGTAAGAAAATTAAAAATATATATGTTAACTTAAGTAGCCATAACATTGGGTACGTTGGAAAATCATGTCATTGAAACATTTAATTAACTTACAATTTTTTCAACTGAGTCAGATTATTAAGTGGTGGAAAAGGTTCTTCAGATCCAATCAAGTCACTGATTCTCCTGAATATCAAATTCAACAAAGAATAAAGTAATTCAAATGTAATTCCATCTAAAAATTAATTATAGTTGTGGCATAAAAGGTTGATACTAACAATTTGGATAGGTTTTCCAAATGAGAAATGCCAGAAGGAATTGGCCCGCTCAAACCACTTGCCTGAATCACTCTGTTATTACCAAATTTTGATTTAATCAGCAATAATAAATAAAAACCATAATTAAATAACGACAAAATCCTTAAACAAAATAAAAAAAGAACAGGGAACAAAGCCTCACAGTTTTCCAAGTTTTTCCCAGTTTTGAATATAATTGGGTATAGTTCCAGAAAATTGATTGTCACTGAGCCGACTGCATTACGTTGAATGGACAAAAGGAATTAAAAAAAAAAAAATGAAACGCCATATGTAATCTCAGATGAAAAACTTAATGCGGAAAGAAAAAAAGAATAGCTTACAAGTCCTTCAATGTGATCAACCCTGCAAATGAATCAGGCAGCTCCCCAGTAAAATAATTCGAGCTGAGAAGACTATAACAACATCATCATCATCAACAACAACAACATCAGCCTTAGGAATTCTCACACCAAATAAAAGAGATAAGATTATTGTAATAAGAGGAAATATTCAAAAACGTCTCTTACAATCTTTCTATGGAGGGCATATGGCCAAGCTCTGGAGGAAGATTTCCGGAAAGTTGATTGAACTCCACCGTACTACGAATAATAAAACCGCATTATTCCTCGATTACAAAACTCTAAAAAAAGAAAACAAAAATTCACAAATAGAAACAAATGGATGATCAGAACTCACAAGCTTTTGAAAGTTGTGATGTTTGCCAGCTCTTTGGGGATAGAACCCGTTAACCGGTTTCCAAGAAGGGAACTGCAATAAGACTCTCTTACATTAAAATCATCCCTTCATGAAAACATCTATATATATATATAGAGAGAGAGAGAGAGAGAGAAAGAGAGTACATGTTGACCAGCTGCGGGGAAGAACCCCATCCCGGAGGGATTGAACCGTTAAGGTAGTTGCGGGTGAGGTCACTAATACAAGAGAGAAATGAATCAGTTGAGGAAAGAAACTACAAAACATGCGGCATCTCTGTTCTGAGTACTTACATTTGTTGGAGGTAAAGTAACCCGGCAAAATTTGGCGGGAGGGTGCCCGCGAGATTTTGTCCTTTCAAAATTCTGTACATCCAGTAAAGAGTGGGGTTTTTTAGTTACCGAATCTTAACATTCTCAATATATATATCAACCATTTTTTAATTTTTTTTTATATATTTAAGGGTATAGTTGTATTTTTATAATTTTTTGGAGCTATAAAAAATATTTTACAGATTATAATTCTAAATTGTAAAATTTTAAAGTTTAAAGGGGTCGAAAAGATTAAAAATCGTTTGGTACGTGCTCAAACTTCAAAGAAATTAATAATTAAGTTTTTCTTAGTTTAAATCTTGAACAGCTTAACTAAATTTTCATCTATGTGTTCTTAAGGGTACATTAATATAATATGAAACTATTTATCAAGATAAAGTCTTGATAGATAAAGTCTTTTCAATATTTTAAGATCAGGTTTAAGGATTGATTTAAATAATTACTTAGCGTGGCGTGGGATAGAAAAACCGTATGTTTCTGAAGATTGATCAAACATTAAAGATAGTTAATGAAACAAAAAGAAAAAAAAAATATTGATAATGACGTGGAAATAACTCAATAAAATTTTTGTGGACGAGATGGGTTTTGACGGACAAGACGTACGTGGTCGGTCCTCATTCCTCATTTAAAAGATATTTTTGGACACCGAAAGTCAAAGATACAATGAATTTTGGTCGTACTATTCAAAAGCAGTGGCCCCCAGTGGCAGTGGGCATGCCGCAGACCACGACTTCGATTTTATTTTACTTTAAAAAATATATATATAATTCGAGGTATAGCTTTTATGTTTGGCATTGCATCTTAGCCTCAAATTTTTTATATGTATAAAGGCATGGCATGCCAATTACTTTTATTAAATGCATGGCAACCGTTGGGTCACTTTCAAGCAAAAATAAAATTAAAAATTAAAAAAAAATTCATAAAAGAAAATAATCATTTTGAACAGTTTATGTTCAAAAATGTCACATGCTCGTCAACTAACTTCTGTCTAAAAAAAAAAATACTCAGCGTCACTTTCTAATTTTTGAAGGTACAAGTGAGTAATACTTTTGGATAAACTGTATTTTTCCTTAAATGAAACTTTTTATATAATAATAATAATAATAATTTAAAGACTAATTTTTAGTGTCACATTATCCAATTATAGGTAAATCTACTAAATATTTCCCATTATTACTAAGACAAGTTTTATTTTCTTTTTCTGAGCTATTACGTACTAATACATTTTCATTAAAGATGTAGATAAGATATACGAAAATTAAAGTTGTAATATATAAAAAACAATCTCATTGAAGCGTATGTCGGTGGATGCGTATGTGCAGGGAGAGAGAGATGACGTACATGCTGACAACGCGGCACACGGTTCCATTGGAGGAGGAGCAGTCACAGGTGAGATTATTCTCTTTTGATCCTTCGGCTCGGTAGAACCATCCAGAATCTCCACTGCACGGATCGACGCTGAAATTCCAGTCCGTCTTCCCCAAACTCTTCGCTATGCCACATAAAGCTTCCACTGCAAAAGTTATATACGATCAAATCCAACCAATCAAATTTGCACGTTTTCCTGATGAAAATACTTGATTTTTATTCTGGTGTGATGAAAGCATACCTTCATCATCCGGCAACACAGCGGCTCCGAAAACAAAGGTTGCGAAGCAAAAGAAGAGAGTTGAAGCAAGGAGAAATGGAACAAGAAGAAACATCTTCTTCTTCATTTTGCTAACGAAAACACCTTCACCTACCCTCGCAAAATGGTGCCAAAATCACATTGATTGATCTCTAATGCATGAGGAAAGCTGCGAGGAAGCAAGGGAATAATATAACTTCTGCTTTTGGTTTGAGTGATAAAGAGAGAACACTTCAAAGACGTACAAATCAACTATTATTGTGTAAAGTTTAAGCAAGTGTTTACTTATTTTGTGGACAACTTGTAAACTTAATAGGCCACGAAATTTATTACTCTCCAATAATGCACGGAACATATATGTCGGTGTTGTTTCGGAATAGACTTGGTAGATATGTAATTTTAAAATTTTTGGTTGAGAAGTAATTGATATAATATAAAGTAGATTAAATTTTTTTTTTTTTTTTTTTGTATAAAAAAGTGAAATTTTTTGTTTTGTATTAAGTTTTTTATTTAAATAATAATTAAAAAAATATAGATATGATGTAAAAAATTAAAATGTTGAAAAGTTAAAAAGAAAAAAATTAGACTTTGACAAGTTGATCGCCTAACAAGCCCAAAAAATTGGACACATGTGAAAAGGTGAAAAAGACAGCATCTAGCGTGTGCATGTGCTCTATTTTTTTTTTTTTTTGTAAAATATATATATATATATATATATATATATATAAATGATAAGTATTGAAGTAAGATAACATTGAGTTGGTACTTGGTAGTGTTTTTAAAAGTAATAAAAGTTGATACGATAAAACCTTAACAATAAAAATAAGAGAAATAAAACAATCAATAAAAAAATAATCCAATATTTGTTTATTTAATAATGGAGACAACTGTAAAAATAATAATAAAAATAAAACACACATATATGCCACTTGCCTCGTGCGGGTCCCTCAATGTCTACACAAGTTGTTAAAAAACAAGTCTTGGAAATCTGGTCATACATAGGAACATCACATTCAATCAAAAGATGATAGGAACGAAGAAGGTTCGAGGGCATTGTATGCATTACTGAGAAACATGGCTGATGGGATGGGATGAACATGCATGAATATGTATTTGACTGTCCCCCTGAAAAGATGTGAATTGAACGTGATGAGCACAAAGATTCTTCAGTAGCAGTGAGTCTCTGATCGCGAATGCCCACTTGTTTTAAACCACGTGATTAATTAATTGTAGCCACCCGATGAAAGAAGAGACTAGCTAGAGATCTGTATATGGATTATGGATATACTCCCTTTTGGATGCTATATAATGTAGTTAAGTTTAATCAAATCAAGAAAATGGGCAAATCGAAATTCTTTAATTAGAGTTAAAATTGAATTTGATTAAATTTTGTATCCTGCACATACCTTAATATTTTGATCATAACTTTTGGCGCAAGAATCAGATTGAAGTGAAAGCAGTGGCATTGGAAAGCTAACTCGAAATTCTAAAAATATTTGTGAAATACAAATTGTATAATTCGGACGTTTGACATATTGAGTATTAGGGTTAGTCTCTCTTAGAGTAAAATGTTGTGCCTTCATCACAGATCATCAACAACGTAAAAAGCCTATAGGAGTTCCGATAAAGAAGATTGAGTAGAAGAATGGTTTCAAACATTCTGGGAAGGGCTAGTGCGGTGGACGGCTAATGGGTCGCTTGTCTTATGCAAGAGAGTGTCGACTTCAAAGGTTTTGTAAGTATAAATTTCTTATAATCCTCATTTTTCTATAATGATTGATTTATTGGGTATAACTATCCCGGAGAGGTTTTACTTTTAGAAAGTTCTCTAAAATGTCTCCGCTTCGTCACCAAAATATTTGTCTATTTGATTTATTGTTCTACATATTTTGGTGAATGATTGGTTGCGATTGTTTAATTTTTAATTTCGCATTATTTTTTATAAAGACCTAGTCTAGGTGTATTTTGGAGTCTATTTATATTTTCAAAAAATTAAAAATTAAAATATTTTGAAAATTTATATATAAAATACTAAGAGATTGATGACATTGTAAACTTTTTAAAGTTGACAGAGTTTTTCTCCAACTAAGTTGGAGAAATTTCCTCCAACTCAATCTATAAAAATGACATGAATCCTTTAAACATGTGAAATGCATATGTTTTTTTAATAGCAGGAAAAAAGTTGGAATAAATTTTACTAAAAATTCATGTGCATCTCATATATTATTAAAAAAATGGACACATGTCATTTTTATAAATTACGTTAGAAGAAGTTCATCCAATCCAGTTTGGGGAAAAACTCTATTATTTTTATTTTTTTTTTAAGAAAAAGTTGAAACCTTATTTGAATCACTGTGCTAGAGCAACTTGCTCTAACAAAATAGTCTCGGAAATACAATCTGGAGATTCACTCCATACAATATCCACTCCATTTTTGGCAGCAAACTTAGAAAGAGAGTGTGCAGCCTGGTTCCCTTCTCTAAAGCTCATTTTCCAGTGGGTGAACATCTGGAGTTCAATCTTGATATCTTCCACAACATGACCTAGTCGAGTCCAATCATCCTCTTTGCAATTAACAGCATCTACAAGACTTTTAGCATCCTCTTCCAGATGCACATGAGTGAGCCCCATTTTCCGGCATAAGTCTATAGCCACCAGCTCCGCCATTGATCCAGTTGCTATCGGTGAGGGGTTCCCCCCACGAGAGAAACATCTCGCCACTACCACTTGTCCATAGCAGTCCCGTATCACCACCCCACCTCTCATTCGCCCCTCCTTACAGCTCAAAGAAGCATCCCAGTTGGCTTTAACCCATCCCATACTTGGAGCTCCCCATTTGTTTGGACCCTCAATGACGTTGTTATGCATATTCGTGGGCCTCTCGTCCTGAGCAGCCTTGAAATCTTTAGCCTGTTTTGCTTGGTTAAAAATGGTGGTCGGATGAGAGAACAGTCCACCATGTAATTTATCATTACGTCTCAGCCAAATCCTTCTGGCTAGCCCGGCAAATAAGGTCATCTCATCTTGGGTACACTTTTGAAATATCCCTTCCACAACCTCTAGAAAACTAGGACCAACAAAACAACTCTTTTGGAATTTTACAGGGCCCATACCCCAAACATCCGAAGCTGCTGGACTTTGCCATAAAATGTGAAAACTTGTTTCCACCATGAAGCCACAGATTGGGCACTTAGGATCCTGAATTACCTTCCATTTGAGGAGATTTTCCTGGGTAGGGAGGATGTCATGACAAGCTCGCCACAAAAAAAAATTCCGACGTTCAAACACGCCAAGCCCCACAGCTTTTTCCAAACTTGATTGGCCCCCTGCTAGAGGAGCTCGCAACTGAACCCGTTATGTTATTTTCCAACTGCATATGATAAGCACTCTTAACGGAAAAAATTTTGTTTGTAGTACCTCTCCAAATCAAGGTGTCCGGCTAGTTTGTGCGGCTAATAGGAATGGATTGGATCAATTGGACCTCCTCCTTGTAAAAAATTCGCTCCAATAATAGGACATTCCCCACCTTTTTATCTGCATCAATTGATTCCTTCATAGTGGCATCTGAACTGAGGACATTCGTTGGAGAGATTATTCGGAACGTTGACGAGTTAGAAATCGACCTATCCTTCCATATTCAAACAGTAGCTCCATTCCCAATACGCCAAAATAGATCCTCCTTTAACACATCACAAGAGCTATGTATACTCCTCCATGCAAAGGATGGCTTTGCACCCACCTTGGCATCTAGGATAGATCCATCCGGATAATACTTCGCTTTCATGATCTTCACAACTAAGCTCTCCGGTTCCTTCCATAGTCTCCAGCTTTGTTTCGCTAATAGGGCCCTATTAAAAAGATTGAGATTCCGAAAGCCCATTCCACCTGAAGCTTTGGCCATACCCATCTTCCCCCAACTCATCCAATTAATTCGAGTCCCATTTTCTTGGTGACCCCACCAAAATTTTCGCATTTGAGAATTGATATCCGAACAAAGGTCATTTGGCAATAGAAAAATACCCATACAGTAAGACGGAATTGCCTGAATTACCGCCTTTAGTAGAATTTCCTTACCAGTTTAGGATAAAAATTTCAGCTTCCAATCTTGTAGTCTTTTCCACACCGGATCTAGAATGCCCTTGAAAGCTGCTGTGCGTGATTTTCCCACCAAAGCTGGGAGGCCCAAATAAGTGTCATAACGTTGGGTAGCAGGTACTCCTACAATTGCCAAAATTGCTTTCTTATCCACCATTGCCGTATTTTTGCTAAAAAACAGGGAGGTATTATTATTGTTGAGCCGTTGGCCCGACGCTTTTTCATAAAGTTGCAAAATATTATGCAACCTTTCCCATTGTGTGACGCTGGCCCTGCAAAATAACAGACTGTCATCTACAAAGAACATATGGCTTATTTGGGGGCCCTCCTAGAAGTAGCTACCCCCGTCAAAGCCCCCGCCCCATTAGCATTATTTATCATTGAACTCAGAGATTCTGCACATAAAAGGAACAGATATGAGACTGAAATTTTCTCCAAACCAGTCTGAAGGAAATATCTTCCAAACTATTTAAAATAGTGCCAAGTGTCTATAAACATTAAAAAGATACATTGAATTCTTAACGTCATTAATAACAGTATCTTAAATATTTATAGACACTTGGCACTATTTTTTTTGAAAAATATGAAACTTCCATTGATGAAATTCCATGAGCATACAGCTCTGAAAAATCATAGCCAAAAGCTATGAAGGTTACAAAGTCATAAAAATGACTTCAAGTTTCTTCTAAACCATGTACAATTACATTTAAGGAACATATCTGCTTCGTGCATACTAAATCTAGGACATGGGTAGTCCAAATACAAAACAAAAATAAAAAAACAACTAGAAACTGAAAATCCGGCCATGAGAGTTAAGCATCAACATCGATCTACTCCATCCTCAACTCGAAGGCTAGAACAAACAAAATAAAAAACAAAAAACAAAAACCCCACAAGCAGCAGCGGAGTAGCATGGCATCGTAGACATCCCTTCGGAAGACACGCCTTGGCTGAAGAAGACGATCAGATCTAAGATTGAAGAGATTAGATCTGGATCTAGATCTAGATCTAGATCTACAAACTAGATTTAAAGCAACTTGCTAGAAACGAAGACTAGTGGAGCCTCCATAGAAGAAACCAAGCACTGCTATTGTGAAAGGGGAGGATGGAAGATCTAGATCTAGATCTTCCCTCTTCTTGAAGTTCTTCTTAGTGTTGTCTAGAAGAAAAGAGAGTAAAATTCTAGAGAGAAGGCAGAGCCTCTCTCTAGAATAGAATCTACTTGGCACTATTTTAAATGGGTTGGAGGATATTTCCTCACGACTGGTTTGGAGAAAATTTTTGTCCATATTTTAAAGTCTCAATATTTTTTATTTTGTATATATTATTATAATTGGGGCCTTAATTAAGGAGCATTGACTAACCTTTTAACTATAATTGGAGCCTTTCTTTTTATGTGACTTTCCATCTTTCTTCATTTCTCTCTCTAATATCTCAATATTTTGCACATTGAATTCTTTCCATATTTCAGTTGGTAATATTTTTTTAATCATAATTGTGGCCGTAATTAAAGATATTGACTAATGGGATTTGATTTTTTTTTTTGGAAATCGAATGGGATTTCATTTAAAACACTGTAAAGATTAAAAATCACATGCAAATAATGATGCCTATGTGGCCACGATTTTTGTGAAACTAAAATAATATCCCATACTAATAATAATAGCACATTAATGAGTTTGATCCATATAGACCAGGTTTACCTAATGTCTAGGCTTGGATCTTACATATGTAATCATGCCTTTTCTTTCAGTCATAATCCGAGAAAACTTGTAAAATGAAAATGAAAAATATTCAACAAACAATTGCGACGTTAAGGTTTATACTAACGACGATATTGCGATATCGAGCCCCTTCAACTTCTCTAAGCTCTTTTCTCTAAGTAATCAGAATATAAATTGACTGGATATAGATCAACACCAGATGTAGAAGAAGCAGTCCATGGGCCCGTTGATGTGCTATGTATCAATGAAGAAGAAACACTCTCTTTCTGGCTGTCACTCATATTCTGTTCTTTAGTTTGTTGAAAATGCTCCCACATTGCCTCTTTCATTTCATTATTTGAGACACTTGGATCTGAAACCAACCCTGGAACAACAGTGTTGCCCTCAAGCATGCTCACCACTGAAGACATGGAAGGCCTAACTGCTGCAGAAGCATTAGTGCATAAGAGACCCACATTGATCATCACCATAACCTCTTCTTTCTTGTAGTTAGAGCCCAACCTTGGATCGACCAATTCCAATAGACTATCTTTCTCTTTTAAAAGCTGTGCCTGGAAACGGGAAGATAGGAGCAAGGTATAAAATTAATACAAGCAAAATAAAAATTAACAGGAGTGTAAAAGAAATAAATGCAAGAAAGAAAGAGATTCAAATTACCCAATCAAGAAGATTGAAAGATTCCACCTTTGCTCGGTAACTAGTGTTGACCCTCCCACTTACAATTTCCAATGCAACAACTCCAAAACTATAAACGTCTGCTTTGTCGGTTAAATGACCTCGCATTGCATATTCAGGTGCCATATATCCACTGCCAAATTACAAAACAATAGGTAACATTGTCAGCATCGTGAATTTGTACAACTGCTAATATTAAGGGCAATAAATCCTAATTGCTTTTATCCTTTTGTTCTTAATGGCATGTAGGGTCAATACCATGATCGAAGTAATCAAGTTAGCTTGTAAAATAATTCAAACAATGAAATTTCTGAAGCTGACAGTTTTTGGCACAATTGAACTTTACTAACAATTCCTATACTTTCAATTTTCTTTTTCTTCTCTATTTCTTGGGATATACTGGCATAGGATGAAAACAAGAGAAAAGATAATACGAAAAATTGTGACATTAAATAAATACACAACAACTCACTAAGTTCCAGCAATTCGGGTGCTTATGTGGGTATTATCTTCTTCGTCAAGCTTGGCCAAACCAAAGTCAGATATCTTAGAGTTGAGGTTTTTATCAAGCAAGACATTAGTAGCCTTGATGTCTCTATGAACAATCTTCAATCTTGATTCCTCATGAAGATAGGCCAAACCTCTTGCTATACCAATACAAATCTTTTGTCTAGTGGGCCAATCCAATTTCAACTGATGTTCTTCTAGCCCTTCAATCAATTAAATTAATAGAAAACAGTAAATGACCATGCACACATGCATCTTAATTATCAATGAAAATAGCTACACAACAAAAAGAATTAAGTGCATTAAGGTAAAAGCATACCAAACAAAGCACGAGCGAGACTATTATTTTCCATGTACTCGTATACTAGCAACAATTGATTTCCTTCAATACAGCATCCATAGAGCTTAACAAGATTAGGGTGTTGCAAAGCAGAAATCATGCCTATCTCATTCACAAACTCACGATTCCCTTGCTTTGATTTGGATGAAAGTTGTTTGACTGCAATTATGGTGCCATCTAACAAAAGGCCCTGCATTCCGGAAACTTAAAATTTTTTCATCTATGAATAAGGAACCCTTCAAAAAGAAAGAACTACAATCGGAAACGTTAAATGAAAATAAAATATTTATTTGCAAATACCTTATAAACAGAACCAAAACCACCTTCCCCAATTTTATTTGCAGCATCAAAGTTGTTTGTTGCAGCTTTGATTTGCCTTAAGGTGAATGTACCAGTTTGCAAGTTCAAACCCTTTAAATCTGAGGAAGATGCCAAGTCAGATGCATAAGCATGTCAAATTATTGACATTCCACATAGTTTGAGACATTTTAAAGTGTATTGTGTGCATATGCACCTGTTGTGTGTTCAAACATACATACACGTGCAAAGAATCTAAAGAACATATCATAAATAAATATTTATCTATATAATAACAACATTAATTGCCTTGCAAATACCTTGTTCCATCTTATTTTTCTGTCCTAGATAACATTTCCACCAGAGGATACCTAGAACCAAAAATATAACAAAAGCACCAGCAGCAACAATCCCGACCTTTGCACCTAGAGATATACCAGTTGATGGTGGTATAAAGTCTGTTTGAAAAAAAAAAAAATAAAGAGTTACAATGTTAAAATTCTTGTCAAGGTAATTGATACAAGAAATTATCATCCAACCAAAAGAATTCATGAAAACGAGAGGTCTAAATTGACAATTAGGAATACTTTAATGAAAATTAACAAGACAAGGATTTTATTCTCTTATTCATCATTATGATTTTTGAATATCATTTCTTGAAGTAGTACACATCAAACTAAAAAAATATAAAATAAAAATAAAATCATAAAAAGTGGACAAAAAAGACAAATATATCCATCTATTATACCATAAAAAAAATTAAAAGGTTCAAATCAAATACCAGGATCCACTGAAATAGCTGAAATAAGAGGACCATAGACTCCTTTCACCGGGATATCAGTTGTCCCCTTCCCAGCCCAGTGGAAACGGATCTCTAAGGTATCATTAGTCACGGTAGCAGTAAAATTTTTTGTTACTGCCTTACCCACTCCATCAGCCTCCTTTACAATGTTGAAATCCTTCTGTACTCGCTCTCCCTACAATATTCTAATCCATTTATGTCATCCATTTCATGTTAGCGACTGCTGAGTAGATGAAAGTGGAAGTATATTGTAATAATTACCTGAATGTAAATATCAAATATACGCCTTCCCAAGCTACTATAGTTTTTATCATCGGTGAACACTATCTCCGCAAAATGGAGGTTTACTGTGTAATTTCCATTTCCCAAACAAAAAGCATAATAAGTAAGAGAGAGAGGAGAAATGCGTGCTTTCTTGTGAAGTTCTGGGTTTGTCATAGAGAGACTGGATGAATTTGGCACAATATAAAGGTCAGTTGGACCGTTATCCATGAAGTCACCAGTGCTGCTAAATCCCCAGTTTTGTGGACTCATGTGAAATTTTGAAGGTCCACCTGGATCTGTATCAGCATCATATGTAGTACTTCCATTAATGGTTACTGCTTCTCCGCCGCAATTTATATGAAGTTCGTATAATTCTGGGACAAATGCAACAACAAATTAGTAACAAGTAAAAAGTAGGCATATGTAATTCATATTCATCAAAAAAGAAAAGGAAGAAAACATATTCACTACTTTCAATTGATCAAACTTACTTTGAGGACAAGGAGAGCTTCTCAAACATGAAACCAGGCCACTATTGGAACAATCAAGGTCCAAAGCAAGTTATTATTAAGATCAAAATTGGATTTGTGTTTACTCATATCATGAAGGCAACACACAAGAAAGTTAATATACTAAGATTTTGATAGATGAAGTTGATACTTACGAGTTATTTCCAGTCAAAGAGCTTGGAAACAAGTTCCTGCAGAAAATAACAAGAGAAAAGCCTAGTGAGTATGCCCATCAGCGCTTGCATTCAGACAAACATTTTTAGAAGAAAGTCTTACACATTTCTCTTTTGACAACTTGGTTCTCCATCCGTAAGTTTGTTATATGAAAGATCACTGCACACAAAAGAAGTAATATGATCCATTACCTTCCATGATGTTTTGTTATACTTGGAAGAGATGATAATATTCAGATTTTATTGTTGTCATACTTCATTCTATACAATCCAAGAGACTACACTTAGAACTGAACTCTCAGGAGTATTAGAAATTCTTGGAAATGATTAAAACTTGTAAGCAATACATTTCTTTTAATCCTTGTAAGCTTTGATACACCTTCACTCTCTCATTTTCACAATTGATTAGTGAAGCATCTCACAGTTTTCTAATGATAAAGATTTACATTAAATACGTCGAAGTTTCTTCACATTTGACATTCAAATCAATCAAATTGAGCAAGTGTTGTCATACACAGATAATTTAGTTCAGTATAAGAAAATCAAATTGATTCATAAAGGCAAATTAAGTTCCAGAAGAGAGCCAACGTACAAGGCACAATTATCATTATGTAATGATTAGGAAAAATAAATAAAAAAAATACGTGCACATTTTTTGTTAACAAATTGAATATATAGAATTTGGCAGAGAAGCTTACATGCTGATGCTGTTCTCTTCATTCAGCATCCAACCAGGCACTGCTCCAGTTAGCAAGTTGCCGGTTAAGTATCTAAACAAAATAAAATATTAACAATTTAGTATGGTTACGTAGTTTGTCTTTAACACATCCAATGATTAAACGAATATTTATGCTTTGGATGATTTCATATTAACAATTATAAATTACATGAGATGGCATCTCTATTATAGGAAGTAGAGGTAGGAGTCTTAGCTACATATTTCCTTTGAAAGAGGATCAACTTTAACTAGGAAGTAAATTGGAAAAATCATTAAATGGATGCCAACCTTCAGTATCTTGAGATTGCCTAGTAGATCAGACAATTAAACTATTCCTTTTTCATCCCCACTAATGTGGTAATGATCGTGGTCTCTCATCTATACAAAATGGTTCTGTAATTTGAAATATACAGATAATTTAAAATGCATACATGTAATCTGCCGTTTTTTGTAGACCAGCAAAGCTGCTTGGAATTTCTCCACTTAGTTTGTTAAAGCTGAGATCTCTGCAGGAAAAATTATAATTAAATGAATTAGAAAACAAATAGCACCTTAAAAAACCAATCCTTTCCTGAAAAATGTTAGAAACAAACAACATATTGAAGTTGTTAAAACAAGAAAAGACAGTAGTTTTTATAAAAGAATGTCATAAACAAAATTAAAAGGCAATTCTTAAATCACTTAAAAATCATCTTCAGATCGATCCTGGGCCTTGGTTTAAGTTGCAAGTGGGTTGGAAAGGGAGGTCATGATTTTGGTTTTTGTTTAAAATCTTATAAAAAAGAATTTTTCTGAAGCATTTCATGGTATACCAAAAAACACAGTTGACCCTGTCAAAAACAATATTCATGTTCAATGTCTAGAAGGCTTTGTTGAATCTTAAGATACTCTGTCTCCGGAAAAGAAAATGAATTCTTAAGTCGGGTTATTGGTCAATCAACACAAGGAGAAGAAAATGAATTCTTAGCCATACAAGATTTTTGAAATACCAGCAAACAGAAAAAGGGAGGAAAAAGTGGATACTATACTAACAAGTTTTGCAACGTTGTCCTATTCCCGAGATATTCGGGTAGCTGTCCAGTAATATTGCAACTCCTCAATATTCTGTAAGAAAATTAAAAATATCTATGTTAACTTAAGTAGCCATAACATTGGGTACGTTGGAAAATCATGTCATTGAAACATTTAACTTACAATGTTTCCAACTGAGTCAGATTATTAAGTGGTGGAAAAGGTTCTTCAGATCCAATCAAGTCACTGATTCTCCTGAATATCAAATTCAACAAAGAATAAAGTAATTCAAATGTAATTCCATCTAAAAATTAATTATAGTTGTGACATAAAAGGTTGATACTAACAAGTCGGATAGCTTTTCCAAATGAGCAATGCCAGAAGGAATTGGCCCGCTCAAACCACTTGCCTGAATAAATCTGTTATTACCAAAATTTGATTTAATGAGGGATAATACATAACAACCATAACTAAATAACGACAAAATCCTTCAACACAAATAAAAAAGAAAAAGGAACAAAGCTCTCACAATTTTGTAAGGTTTGTCCAGTTTTGAATATAATTGGGTATCGTTCCAGAAAATTGATTGTCACTGATCCGACTGCATTACGTTGAATGGACAAAAGGAATTAAAAAAAAAAAAAAAAAAAAAAAAAAGGAGAAAGAAATGTCATATGTAGGCCTTGTTTGGCGACCCTAACTTATTATAAAACAGAATTTTTTCACTTTTTCATACAAAACTATTTGCCAAACAAGGCCGTAATCTAAGAATGCAAAAATTAGTAACTAATTGCGGCATATGAAAAAATTAATATGGAAATAAAGAAAGAGTAGCTTACAAGTTTTTCAATGTGATCAACCCTGCAAATGAATCAGGCAGCTTCCCAGTAAAATAATTCGAGCTGAGAAGACTATAACAACATCATCATCATCAACAACAACATCAGCCTCAGGAATTCTCACACCAAATAAAAGAGATAAGATTCTTGTAATAAGAGGGAATATTCAAAAACGTCTTACAGTCTTTCTATGGAGGGCATATGGCCAAGCTCTGGAGGAAGATTTCCAGAAAGTTGATTGAACTCCACCGTACTACGAACAATAAAACGGCATTATTCCTCGATTACAAAACTCTTAAAAAAGTAAATATAAAATAAAATAAAAATTCACAAATAGAAGCAAATGGATGATCAGAACTCACAAGCTTTTGAGAGTTTTGATGTTTGCCAGCTCTTTGGGGATAGAACCCGTTAACCGGTTTCCAAGAAGGGAACTACAATAAGACTCTTACGTTAAAATCATCCCTTCATGGAAATATATATATATATAGAGAGAGAGAGAGAGAGAGAGAGAGTACATGTCTTCCAGATGCGTGGAAGAACCCCATCCCGAAGGGATTGAACCGCTAAGGTAGTTGCGGGTGAGGTCACTAATATGAGAGAGAAATGAGTCAGTTGATGAAAGAAACTACAAACATGTTTGCATCTCTGTTATGAGTAGAAGAAAGTGAAGTAGTTACATTTGTTTGAGGAAAGGCAACCCGGTCAAATCAAGTGGGAGTGTGCCTGGGAGACCTTGTCCTTTGAGAATTCTGTACATCCAATAGGGGGTGGACTTTCTCAATATATATGAATACATATATGACAATAAAATCACGAGTTAGAAGGCTAAAGCAATCTAAATAACTTTTTTCTAATCCCCTTCAAATTAAGAAAATGGTAAACTAACGAGTTACCCGAGTACCAAACTCATGATTCAAGTTCACTTAGTAATTGGCCAACAAAAAAAAGGGACAAGTATATATTTCCTACAAATTGATTTATAGGAAATTGGGCTCTAAAGGTGACATGTGCCCTTTAAGCATATGAGAAACACATGCTATTAACAAAATATTTATTTCACATTTTAAGAGACCTACATATGTCATTTTTAGAGTCTAGTATGTACTTCTCACATGAAAGAAAATTTCAAAAAAATCAACATCAAAACATTATCATTTTTTTCATTTTTTATATCACATCATTCACTTTTATATTACATCATTTATTTTTTACTACTATTTAAACAAAAAAATCACTACAAAATATATATATATTTTTTTTTACTTTTTCAAACTATTTTCACTTTTTTTTTACTGAACATTTTTATTTGTCGTCTGTCAATCCACATCGGCTTCAATAACAAAAGGATTTAACAAACAAAGCCGTGGTCCTCAAATCCTCGACACCCCCATTCAGTACGTGGATCCCATCTAAGATGTATATAATTTTTTTTTTTTTTGGTCCATGCCCATGCCATCTAAGATTTGACATAAGTGTCAATGCAACTTAAAAGATGTGGTCCTCAACACCGGTTTAAGATTTTATTTTATTTTATTTTTTTTAACACCAAGGCCTTATTTGGCAATTAGAGGCCAAAAAAAAAAGTCCACTTAATTTTCAACCATCCAATATTTTTACATTTTATATCACATTAATCACGTTTTATTATTATTCAAATAAAAAGTCATTACAAAACAATTTTTTTATGTAAAAAAATTTAAAACTTCATTTCACATCAATAACTCTCATTGTGTGTACCAGATTTGGTGTGAGAATATTCCTGTTTGTATACAGGAGTTTGTATTTGCATTATTTGAGTAATTAAATCTGGGAATCCCAACTCCAAAAAAAAAGAAAAAAGAAGTTCTACTACAGTAAAAAGGCCCAAAGCCTTTGCCAAACAAGGCCGCAAAGTCAAAGATAGAATTTTGGTCCTACTATTCAAAATGCAGTTGGCAGACCCAACTTCGTTTTCATTTAATTTAAAAATAAAAAATAAAAAGATTTGTTTTTTTTTTTTTTTTTAAGCAATATATAGTGTATACGTCCATCTCACGTACCTACATCTTTATTGAATTGGTATGCTCTATTTACTATTAATTAATTTTTTTAATCAAAAAATAATTTCTCAAAAATATAATTTGAGGTAGCTTTTATGTTTTAGCATTGCATCTTAGCCTCTAATTGTTTAGAAGTTTAAAAGCATGGAAATTGGCATGCTAATTACTTTAAAATAAATGGCAGCCGTTTGATCACTTTAAAGCAAAAGAAATCAGAAAAATCAGAAAAGTAAAAAAGGGCATTTTGGACGGTTTATGTTCAAAAAAAAAAAAAAATGGTGTATAAAAAAAATACCGCTAAATAGACTTTTATTTGTTCACACTCATTTTTACACGTTCTTAATAAGATTATAAGTGATGTTTAAAATTTTCATTGGATTAAATTTAATAAAAATTTATCTCAAATATAAAAAATAAAAAATAAAAAAAAAGATTTTAAAAATCACCAAAAAATAAATAAATATAAAAAAAGTAAAGAGTATGCTGTACGTATGCAGCATTTCTTAACAAAAAAATCTCAGTGAAACATATGTCGGTGGATATATGCGTATGTGCAGATATTGTGTATATATAGGAGAGAGATATGACGTACATGCGGATAACGTGGCATTCAGTTCCATTGGAGCAGTCGCATGTGAGATTCCATCCTGCAGGTTGTTCAATGCATGAAAATACGCTGAAATTCCAGTCCGTCTTCCCCAACGTCTTCGCTATCGCACTTAAGGCTTGCGCTGCAAAAGATATGATCAAATCCAACCAATCAAATTTGCAAGTTTCTTTCTGATGAAAAAAAGAATTGAATTTCATCGCCATGAATTGAAACCATGATTTATTCAGGTTAAATATCAGCATACCTTCAGCCGGCAATACAGAGGCTCCGAAAGCGAAGGTTGCGAAGCAAAAGGAGAGAGTTGAAGCAAGGAGAAATGGAACAAGAAACATCTTCTTCTTCATTTTTGCCAAGGAAAATACCTTCGCCTACGCAGGCAAAAATGGTGGCCGAATTGGTGTATGCGCAAATCATTAATTATTGTACTACTATATATCAAGGAGTTTGGAGAGAGAGAGAGAGAGAGAGAGAGAGATGAGAGCAGTTGCTTTAGAGTGAAGACAAGAGTACACCTCAAAGAGAGGTCTACTATATTATTATTGTATGGTTAAATACTTTCTTATGAAACTGATGATGATATAGTCCAAATATATATATATATATATATATATATATATATATGGCAGTATTAGGTATATTTATATATACATTTATGATGATTTTGGTTATATTTGAAACTTATGTAAATTCTTAAAGTGATTGGACATGTACTATGGTGAGAATTCGACTGGTAAAAATGCGAGCGGTTAATAACCGCACTAACCGCTAATCGCTTTTGAAGGCGGTTAGCAAAAATCGATAACCACCTAAGCGGTTACGGTTAGCGGTTTTAGGTTTTTTCAAAACCGCTAACCGTCTATATAAATATTACATAATATATATTATATTTATATATAAAAATAAATGAAACGATGTCATTTTTGTGTTTAAAATTTTAAATGTATATAAAAATGTATAAAATTTTTTTGAAACGATATCATTATGTAGTATGATATTATGATATTATCATATTACAATAGAAATGACATGTTTTGGTTTTTTTTTTTAAAAAAAAAATTAAACATTTTAAATTTTTTTTTTTAAAAAATGGTTAGCGGTTATTAGAGTTATTAAAACCGCATTTTCACCCCTAATCAATTAGTCACAATGGGTTTCATTGATGCCATGATAGAGTTGGGTCAAACTATGACTCAGTCAGGCGATTGCAGTTCTCACCATTTAGGCCTTTTCTATACAACTCTCAATGGGCATATTCTACTATGTTTTTTGAAATTACAACAATTTACCTTTTTTAATTAGAAAAAAATATACATACTCTAGTTAATTCTTGGGAAAAGTGCTTTTTTCAATTACAATTGGCGTTAAACCATTTTTTTTTAAAACTTCAATTGGCGACAATGTCTTAAAATAACTAAAACCCAAAAATATGTATAATAAAACTAAAATAAAAATCAAAAAGGGTGGCATTTTAAAAAAAAAAAAAAACAAAAAGAAATCATTTTTTATAAAAAAAAAAAAAAAAAATCGATTTTTTTTGTTATAACAATTGAATTTTTTTTTTTGTTTTATAACTTTTTTAAATAAAAATTTCCTTTTTAAAAAATTAACAATTTTAGTTTAAGAAAATAAAAATTTTCTTTTTCTAAAAAAAAATTAAAATGTTTTTTGTTTTAAATAAAAATTTTGATTTTAAAAAAAATATATTTTTTTCTTTAAAAAATTGAAAAACTTCGTTAAAAAAAAAATTGTTCTTTTTAATTAAAATTTTTCGTTTTTCAAACGAATTTTTTTTTTTTTTTGAATTTATAGGGGTATTTTTGCCTTATTGAGAAATATATAGGGGTATTTTTTTATTTTTTGGCTAGCCTTAGGTGGAACATTGACAATGTTTTGGTAGCTTGAGAAGGACATTGTCACAATTAAAAATTTGGAAGGACATTATCAATTTTGTGGTAGTTTGAGAGGATACGTGGATGTTACCCTTAATTTTTTTTTTTAAAAAAATTTATTATTATATATTTTTTTTAAGGAAGACAAATGAACAGAAAGGTTGGTGGAAAACATATAAGAGTTGAATTGTCAGTTCCAATGTTTTCTTTTCGGTTTGTACTATAAATGCGTAATACTTTAAGATGGGAAGAAATTTGTGAGATGATCTCGAATTCTAAATTTTATTTTGTTAAATACTCTCAATTCTAAATTTTATTTGTCCTTTTATTTTATTAATTTACTATTTATTGTCTTGGAAATAGTCCAAATATTCTGATTAATTTATTAGTTGGCACCATTGAGATACTGCAAACTTTCAAGGCATGAGCGTTTTAAAATGATTGATTTGTGATTCATATGATTTCCATCCAAAATTGAACCCAATTATTGGTTTGATTTCTATATGAAGCCAATCAATTACGTGCAAAATTGGACTTGTAAACTTGATAGGTGATGAAATTTAATCAGTGATGATAATTCTCCAACATTTTTTTTTTTTTTTTGGTAAAGTCTACTTATCCCCTCAAATTATCACCCCAATAACAATCTACCCTCCAAACTATTAATTACGACAATTTACCCCCCAAATTACCAAAACAATGACAATGTACCTCCTAATGCTAGCAAAATGATGAAATTATCCTTATAAAATTTTCAATAAGACAAAAATGCCCTTAAAATTTTGAAAAGAAATTAAATTTTAGTATTTTTGTTTTTATTTTAGTAAGGGTAATTTTGTCATTTTAAAAAAATTGGGGGTACTTTGTCATTGTTTTGGTAGTTTGGGGGGGCATATTGTCGCAAAACAACATCATTGAAGTAATCATTTGGGCAAAGGGGGTGATCACGCCTTTTTTTTTTTTTTTTATGAAGGGTATTTTTGTCATTTGGAAAACATTGTAAATTTTTGGTAGTTGAAGAAAACATTAATACAATTTTTAGTTTGGGTAGAATATTGCAAATTAAGTGTTAGTTTGTGTATATACTTAATCCGGATTTAATGCAAGTAGACGTGAGATGGAATCACTCAAAAAAGATGGGTTGTGGTGTAGGAACCGAAAGAAAACAGTTGAAGGCAAGCCACTATAGAAGGTAATTAACAGTCATATATGGTAAATGAGACTTTTAGTCTCTTTTCAAAACTTTGCTCATTAGCCATTTATATTGTAGTTTGTTAAAATATTTTTCTAATTTAAAATAAATACATAAAAGAAAACTGTTCTAAAAGTCTAAACATAATTGATTAACAGGAATTCATACCTATAGAGTTTATAGTTGTTTCTTTTATTGGCATTCACACAAATATAATTGAAACATCATGGCAGTGGACAGATTGCATAGTGTTCTTCACAATAAAAATTCAGCAGAACAATATATACTAGAATCTTTATATTTCATAAAGAATAAAAAAATATATTAGCTAGTAATTGATAGAGCAGGTCAAAGATGGCTCCAGCCAAAAATAAAAAACTGGCAAGTATGAACAGTCAAGCAAATTATTTAGCCTCCATGGCCCATCTATATGGTCCCAACTCCCATGCAAATTAAATATGTTCCTCAGGGCGTCAATGAAAATTATTGTTATCATCATCTTCTAGTCTCTCTTCTTTCATTGGGTACTGGATATAATTAATTAATCACGTGGCTTAAAACAAGTCTGCATTCCTGATGAAGAATCTTACAGCTCACCCAGCTTTAATGCACAATCAAATGCATCCAGATTCATTGCATGAGCCCAGCTCATTATATATATATATATATAGAAGATCCTTAAAAAATCATGTTGATATATAATAGATTTACTTGCAATCTCATCCCATCCCATCAGTCAAGTTCCTTAGTGTAAAGCAATGCATTTTTGCATGCAGTTCCCACGAATCTTCTTCCTTTCGTCTTTAAGGATAAAGTTTTGTGTGGACCGAGCAGATAAAGTTGGACTTTGAATTTGTTGTTTTTCGACAACTCGTGTGGACATTGAGGACCCGTTCGCAGGCAAGTGGCTTATAGAGTTAAAAATAAAACATTAAAAAAAAAAAACAAAAACAAACAAAAAATTATCACTTTTTTAAAAAGTTGTAAAGGTAGCCTTTGAATTGCAATTTCAGTAGATTGAAACAACGTTTTACAAAGATGTGCACAAATTTGTAACGAATGCCAAAAGTAGACGTGAGACTGTTGTAGATTTTTTTAGGCGTTGGTCCAATTAAAGCTTGGGAATGTTGCCAAGAAGTTGCCGAGCTTTTAATCATGAAAAGATTAATGTTATTTAGCATTTTTAAATGTTTATTTCTTAACATTTTATTTTTTATTTTTGAAAAAAATAAATAAATTAAATGTGAATTGTTACATAAAAAAAAATACTAAAGGAGACTTCACAAAACCTTTCTGAACTTTTACGTGTTTTGAAAATACTCTTGAAGTTCAAAATCACTCAATTAAGAGTATCAAAAATTCAATTTCGAACTATTATCCTCTTTTTGTTATAATTTTTCGTTAAATCTTATCAAAATTCTTAAAATACAATTTTTATTATAAAAAAATAAAATAAAAAATTATAAAGATTCATATGTTTATTTTATTTATAAAAATATCTTTGCAACATTTTTCCATCTTTGCAATTTTTTATATATATAAAAAAAAATAGGGATATTTTGGATATTTTGACAAAAATTAACAAAAAAATCTCAATAAAATGGAATTTTGAAAGATAGTAAAAGTTTAATGAGAGTAACTTCTATAAGGTCTTGACACAAATTAACACATTTGTGCCCTCCAATGAGGGCTTGCCATATCAACGTGGAACACCTTAAAAAAAAATAAACAAAAACACTAGATTTTTAAATTCATATTCTTAAAAATAGAAAACCTAAAAAAAACTTATTTCCTACTTTTCCTATTCATCTACCCAAACCTGCCATCCACCGCCATCATCCACGACTCCAGTCAGCCCTCATTTTTTTTGGTGAAGCCCATGAATGCAGCAAAAAGAAACCTGAAAGCACGAACATTGAAAGAAGCACCAAGGTTAGTAAGATGCTCGAGTCCATTGCCAATCAATGAATCAGCAGAAAGCAAATATAAGGCAACCAAAAATGGTGACTTTAGAAAGATAACACAAAAAGCAGAGAAATTTTTGTTTTTGCAATATGCTCGGTTCTTGAGAGAGAGAGAGAGAGAGAAATAACTGGTGTGGAGGAGCGTCATGGGCGGCGTCGTGGCTGTTCGGCATTGTCTGGGCTGGCTGGATGTAATAAAGTGCTTTTAGGATTGCGTTTTTTAAAAAATAGTCATTTCTAAAATTTGCATTTTCAAATCACATGTAATAAAGTGCTTTTGTGAAAACATATAATTTTAAAAGCTAAACTGCGATTTTAAAGATAAACCTGTAATTTTGTCAAATACTTAACTGCGTTTTAAAAATTATATTTTTAAATTACAAATTTTAAAATCACAAATTCAAACGGACATGAAGAGAATAATATATGTATTGCATGGAACTCTCGTCTTAGTCTGTGAATTGGTTCAAAAGTGTTGGGCCAATATGGCTGTATTAATTTGAATGTTTTTATTTAAGGTTAGTGTGACAAATGCTTTGTTTGTAACAAAAAAGATGATGCCATGACGAATCTTACGATGAGAAAGAATATTATTAAGTGGAAATTATAAATGGAAAGATATCTGAGATGTGAAAACTCGTTCCGAATTAAAGAAAGAAATTACTTTTACATGTGTGTATATAATGATCAGAGAATAATGAAAATATTTTGAAATTTTTTAGCATGTGTTTAACTGTTTAAGTAATATATTTTTAAGATATTCAAGCAGTAGATTAGAGATAGTATGGTACCAACTCGGAGAATGAAGTGCAACCATTGCATGTGGTCTATCACACAACAGTTCCCACGTAACAATAACAAAATATAAATAAAATAAAATAAAACAAAATAAAATATTCGCTTTTATTGAAGTGTTATTTCAAAAACAAATTTATCTATTTGATTGTTTTCAAATGAATACCACGCCTTATGAAACAGATGTCACTAAATCAACCTCTCATCTTTCCTCCCCTTGTGTGACTTGTGTCTGTGTGGACATGTAAAAACAAAAACAAAAAACAAAAATCATCTATTTGATTGATAGTCACAAAATAACAAGTGAAAGAAAATTTTGAAGTCCACGAAAAGTACGAACTTTTTCTTTTTTATGAAAGTAATTCTCTCTTGAACCTTTCAAAAAAAAAAAAAAAAATTCTCTCCTGAAAAAATGTGTTTAACTCAACCATTTTAAAACAGTTCGGTATATTACTTATTGAATTATAAACCTTTTATTTGAGTTATGTTATTATGAAAGCCCTAGTCGCTTCCAATGCTCTTTTGATTAATTCTCTTGTTAGATTAACAGTGCTCAAAATTTTCTTGTAATTCTTGGCGCCTCTGAGTCATACAAGTTAACTAACCTAGCCCTTACGAACTAGGAGTGTTACACATATTATGTTATTTACTGTGTTGAAAATGCTTCCACAACGCATTCACTTTCATTTCATCATTTGAGACACTTGGATCCGGAACCAGCTTTGGAACAAGAGCCCTACCCTCAAGCATGCTCACCACTGCAGACATGGTAGGCCGAACTGTTGGGGAAACATTAGTGCATAAAAGAGCCACATTGATCGTCACCATAACCTCTTTTGTCTTGAAGTTTGAGCCCAACCTTGGATCCACCAGTTCCAATAAACTCCCTTTCTCTTTTAAAACAAGTGCCTGCAAACAGACAACATGCTACTAATCAAGAATTTGTGAACTCTAGTAGGAAAAGAAGAATTCAAGAAACAAATAAAGTCGGAGTTGATTCTTCATTTAGAAAGAGTGGAAGAGTTTGCCTCAACATTGCATCAACTTTCTAGCTCAACAAATATGACAATTGGATATTCAACATGAAACATCTCCGTAATTAAATTCTAAGATTTTAACAAACGCAAGCATATATAAATTAACAAGAGCATAAAAAGGAGAAAATGTAAGAAAGAAAGAGATTCAAATTACCCGATTAAGAAGATGGAAACAGTCCTCCTTTGGTCGGTAACCAGTGTTGCTCATTCCACTGACAATTTCTAAGGTAACAACTCCAAAACTATAGACATCTGCTTTGTCAGTTAAATAACCCCGCATTGCATATTCAGGTGCCATATATCCACTGCAAACATTTTCAGCATCACGAATTCGTAAGATTGCAAATATTAAGGGCAATAATTTCCAATTGCTTTTGTGTGTGTGTGTGTGTTTGTGTCTTGAGGGCATGGGTAAACTAAATCAATAGTTAACTTGTAAGATACTTTCAATTTTCTTTTTCTTCCTATTTCTTTGAAACTATTGGTATTACATGAAAATAAGAAAAAAGATAATAGGAAACACTATCACATGAAATTAATACACAACAACTCACTAAGTTCCAGCAACTCGGGTTCTTATGTGGGTTTTATCCTCTTCATCAAGCTTGGCTAAACCAAAGTCAGATATCTTAGGGTTGAGATTTTTATCAAGCAATACATTAGTAGCCTTGATGTCTCTATGAACAATCTTCAATCTTGATACTTCATGGAGATATGCCAAACCTCTTGCTACACCAACACAAATCTTTCGTCTTGTTGGCCAATCCAATTTCAACTCATATTCTTGTGGCCCTTCAATTAATCAAATTAATAAAAAAACAGTTAATGACTAAGCATACATGCAATGTTATCAATGACTATAAATACACAACAAAAGCAATTTAGTGCATGAAGGTAAAAGTTTACCAAACAAAGCACGAGCGAGACAATTATTTTACATGTACTCATATACTAGCAACAATTGATTTCCTTCAATACAGCATCCATAGAGCTTAACAAAATGAGGGTGTTGCAAAGCAGAAATCATGCCTATCTCATTCACAAACTCATGATTTCCTTGCTTTGATTTGGAAGAAAGCTGTTTGACAGCAATTATGGTACCATCTGATAGAAGGCCCTGCATCTGGGAAACATAAAACCTTTTTCATAAATGAACAAGGACACTTCAAAAAGATAGAGCTACAATAAGAAAAGTTCAAATACAATCAATCAAAATAAAATATTTATTCTGCAAATACCTTATAAACAGAATCAAACCACCTTCACCAATTTTATTCGCAGCATCAAAGTTGTTTGTGGCAGCTTTGATTTGGCTTAAGGTAAATATAGCAGTTTGCCGGCCCAAACCCTTTAAATTTGAGGAAGATGCCAAGTCAGATACAGAAGTATGTCTAAGAAAATTGCATAATTGTTGACATTCCTCAGAGTTTGAGACATATTTTAGTACATACTGTACACAACCTCACGATGATCATAATACTAAACAAGTTAGCTGTTTCCACTTCATCCTATAAGTGTGCATATGCATCTTTAGTGTGTTCCAACATGCATACACATGCAAAGTGCTCAATGGGAAAAAAATAAAAGGAAAAAAGAATCCAAAGAACATAGCATAAGTAAATAACTTTTACCAAAAAGTAATACCAATCCATATAATAACATCATTAATTGCCTTGCAAATACCTTGTCCCATTTTATTTTTCTGTCCTAGACAGCACTTCCACCAGAGGATACCCAGAACCAAAAATATAACAAAAGCTCCGGCAGCAGCAATCCCAACCTTTGCACCTAGAGATATACCAGTTCCATTTTCTAATGGAGACATAAAGTCTGTTTGAAGAAAAAATATAAGAGTAATAACATTAATCATTCTCAAGGTAATTGATAGGAGAAATCATCATCCAAGTAACACATGGAAAACAAGGAGGTCCAAACTGATAGTTAGGAATACTTCAATGAAAATAAATAAGAAAACGATTTCATTCTCTTATTCATCAATATGATTGTTGAATATCATTTCTTCAAGTAGTAGACATTAAACTGAATATATATATATAAAATAAAACCATAAAAAGTAGACAAGAAAGACAAATGCATCCATCTATGTTTCCATAAAGAAATTACAAGGCCAAATCAAATACTATTAAGGAAATAAACGAAATATCTTTAGCACCATTCATCCTTAAGAGTACCCAGAGAAATAGAGGTAAAGTTTTAGATATATAAGCAAGTCTAAGAATGGTTTACTTTCAAGCCACCGAAATTTAATATAAGAGCTCATAAAAGATAAAAATTACCATGATCCACAGAAATAGCTATAATAAGAGGACCATAGACTCCTGTGTCTGGGGTACCAGTTGTCCCCTTCCCAGCCCAATAGAAACGGATCTCCAAGGTATTACTAGTCACAACAGCAGTAAAGTTTGTTATAATTGCCTTACCAACTCCACCGGCCTCTTTTACAATGTTGAAATCCTTCCATACCAGCTCTCCCTTCAATACTCTAATCCATTTATGTGTTATCAACTGTTTCATTCTAACTACTTGAGTACTGAAAATTGCTTGGTGAAAGTGGAAGCATATTGTAATAACTACCTGAATGTAAATATCAAATATACGCCTTCCCAAGCTGCTATATGTTTTATCGTCAGTGAACATTATCTCTGCAAAATGGTGGTTGACTTTGTAATTTCCATTTCCCAAACAAAAAGCATAATATAAGAGAGAGGGATGAAAGGCGTGCATTCATGTACAGTTCAGGGTTGGTCATAGAGAGTCTGGATGAGTTTGTGAATAAAAGTGGGTCCATTTGGTCATCATTATCCATGAAGTCACCAGTGCTGCTAAATGCCCAGTTTTGTGCACTCTGGAAAAAATTTGAAGGTCCACTGGTATCAGTATCAGGGTCATATGCGGTAGTGCCATTGATAGATACTGCTTTTCCACCGCAATTTATATGAACATTGTACCAATCTGGGACAAAAACAACAATAAATTAGTAACAATTGAACATGTAGACGTAAAAGCATTAATAACCGTCAAAAAAGAATAGGAAGAAAACCTATTCAATATTCTCAATTGAGAGAGCAGTGAGGAGAAGCAAGGATGAGTTAGTACACAATTCAGGCAAACGAAATGAAAGAAGTCATTTATTGTCATTGCCCATTCACAGAGGACATTTTTTACATTATGACTAAGACTATCACAATAAATTCCACAGATAAGGAGTTTTATGTTTCTTTTATGCCTAGAAAAAAAGGAATTTCCATTCCTATAATATAGTGTTACAACTTTCAAAACATCTAAGAATTGAAGAATTATGTAACATAGGATGTAAAAGCAGGTTCCTTGTTCACGAAGACCACAGGCATGACAAGAAAACCTACATGATTTATACAGGTTTCCTTTCCAACTGATGTAGTAAACTTGATAACAACAGTGCCACCTTTCTATAAAGAAAACTTCCAACAAAGAATAAAAATTTAAAAAAGAAAAGGAAACCTAGAGAAGTGCACCCTCAACTATTGTGGTTTTATCGCTTTCAACATCTATCTTTCATCCTTTTTTCCTTCAGTTTTTTATTTCACGCAATCTACTATACTTAGTTTTACTTAGAACAACCTCTTATTCTTTAGAAATTACAGACCTATTTATAAGAGGTTTGGCTATAAAGTTTCAGTCCCCCATCCACCACGACAAGGAAAAGCAAACAGGTCGGTAACACTATTGACACACGGTAATCATGAGAATATAACAATATTAAGGAAATATATGATATTTCAACTTACAATGTGAACAACGAAAGCTTCTCAAACAGGAAACCATGCCACTGATAGAACAATTAAGGTCCAAAACAATTTAGTGTAACATAAAAAATGGATTTGTGTTTATATATATCAAGGCAATACACCAGAAAGTTAAAAGTTTTTGATGCATATTTTTGATAGATGAAGTTGATACTCACGACTTATTGTCAATTGAAGAGCTGGCAAACAAGTTCCTGAGGAAAATAACAAGGGAAAAGTTTAGGGAGTATGCCCATGCATGCATGTACACACAAAAACATGCTTAGATGGAATTCTTACACACTACGTTGTTGACAAACTGATAGCCCTGAATTCCCAATCGTGAAGTTGTTATATGAAAGATCACTGCACACAAAGAGGCAACGTGATTCATCAGCTTCCATGATGTAGCATGACCAGAAAACTTATATTATACATGATAGTGCATAACATACATGGAAGGGATGATAGTATTCAGATTTAATTCTTCATATTCTTCATTCTACATAATCCAAGATACTAAGCTAACAACTGAACTTAAGTAGAAAAACTACAAGCACTTTCTACTACTCAAAAGGGGATTAGCTGCTCATAAACTATCATAAGCTGAGGAAATACTTCCTAAAATGATGATCTCCTTATAGTCCTATTATCTTGCTAACAATCCCATGAGCAAATACTAGAAGATTGAATGCCAATCCAGAATATGGAGGCTCTTCTCCTCCAAGTTGGATCATGAACCATAGCAACAAAAGATATTTGAATCTTGAACTCAAAAGGAGACATTAGTATGGCTGTAATTGCACAGGACATGCTTTCAATGAAAATGCATATTCTCTGGATCCTGTTTTCGATGTTGGGATGCCATTTCTGACACATTGTAGAAAAAGCACCTGGAAGTAAACACAAGGAGAGTAGGAAGCATTGGGAACTCTCAGGAGTAGAAATTCTTGGAAATGCCATTGAAACTTATAAGGAATGCATTTCCTTTAATCCTCCTGTTTTGATATGCTTTCAGACCCTCATTTTCTAAATTGATTAATGAAGTATCTCACAGATTTCTATAAATTACACTTTAAAGATGCAAATCGTTTTTGTCGGTGTCACTTTTCTAATGATTAAGATTTAACATTTATAGCATGTGTTGTGTTGGATCGGACCTTTTTGACCATCTCATCCGAAAACAACCTAACAGCATCAAAGTTTCTTCACATTTTGACATTCAGACCAAATCAAATGGAAGACATGTAAGTAACTACGTATTACCAGAGGTCATACTCAGATACATTTTTTTTTTCAGTTGAAGTAAAAGCGACTGAGTAATAAAGGGAGATAAAGCTCTAGAAGATAGTCAACAAGGTAAGATGAACAATCATTATTATTATTGATGAAATATCATGCAATGATTAGGATAAAAGAATCAATATCTTTGGTTGACTAATTGTATATATAGAATTTGGCAGAGAACCTTACATGTTGTCCCCTTTATTCAGCATCCACAGAGGCACCTGTCCAGTTAGCAAGTTGCCGGTTAAATATCTAAACAAAATCAATATTGCCAATTCAGTATCGTTATGTACGTAGTTTGTGCATTACAGATCATCAAGTAGACTTTCCCTTGAGGATGCAAATCTTTAAAACATCCAATGGCTAAACGAATATTTATACTTTGGATGATTTCATATTAACAATAATAAATTACATGAAATGGCATCCCTACTCTAGCAAGTAGAGGTAGGAGTGTTAGCTACATCTATGATCATTTGGAAGAGGAACAACTTAACTAGGAAATCAATTTAAAAAATTCTTATATGGATATCAACATGCAGTATTTAACTCTAGGAAACCTATAATTTGAATGACATGAAAGGACTTATTTCTCTTTTGTAGCCTTTAGCAGACACACTACTGGGTACTTTTTTAAGAGAAGACAATTTCAGCACTCAATTACCCATATGGATGATATGTTTGTCCAATCCAAATGCTTAAAACTTTTTACAGAACCTTTGTAACTAAAAGCTTGACTTGGTGCATTTAAGCCACATTAGTGCCACGTTCTATTCTACAGGCTATCCAGTTAGTTCACCCTTGAAACATCCTGTCTGGTTGGTCACAGATAATTCTGTTTGGGGCCCAAAGTTTGTTTGAGTTTAACTTTGATGCCAAAAGGATATTTTTGCCTGATTTTATACTTGAGGTCTTTTAAGGCCAGAATCTAGGAATCATCCAGTTAATCAAATTGGAGATAGCCTAATTGATGAGGCCATTAAACTATTCCTTTTTTCATCCCCACTAATGAGGTAACAGTCACACAGTGTCTATCAGCTATACAAAAATGGTTGTCTGCAATTTGGTATATGAAAAGATACATATAATTTAAAATGCATACATGTAATCTGATTTTTGTAGACTTGCAAAGCTGCTTGGAATTTCTCCTCTTAGTTTGTTAAAGCTGAGATCTCTGCAAGAAAAGTTATAATTAAATGAATTAGAAAACAAATAGCACCTTAAAAAACCAATCCTTTCCTGAAAAATGGTACAAACAAACAACATATTGAAGGTGTAAAAATGAGAAAAGACGATCATTTTTATATAAGAATGTCATAAACAAAGTCAAAACCATGCTAATTTAGTTGGTATTCTTAAATCTTTTAAAAAGCATATTCCAATCATGTCAATCAACACAAGGAGAAGAAAAGGAATTCCAAGCCATGCAAGAATACTGAATGATCCATAAATTAGCATAAAAGCATTTTTAAGAGAATTTTTGAAATATCAGCAAACAGAAAATGTACAAAAAAGTGGCCACGATACTAACAAGGTTTTCAACGTTGTCATCTCCCCAAGAAATTCAGGTAGCTGTCCAGTAATATTGCAACTCCTCAATATCCTGTAACAAAATAAAAATATCTATGTAAGGTCGAGTAGCCATAAGGATGGAACTTCTAAAAATGACGTCATTGAAACATTTAACTTACAGTGTCTTCAACTGTGTCAGATTATTAAGTGGTGGAAAAGGTTCTTCAGATCCATTCAAGTCACTAATTCTCCTGCATATCAAATTCAACAAAGAATATAGTAATTCAAATGCAATTCCATCTGAAAATGATTTATAGGTGTGACATAAAAGGTTGATACTAACCAGTCAGATAACTTTTCCAAAAGAGCAACGCCAGGAGGAATTGGCCCCTTCAAACCACTTGCCTGAATCACTCTGTTGTTGCCAAATTTTGATGTAATGAGGGATAACAAATAACAGCCATAATTAAATAATGACAAAATCCTCAATCAAAATTAAAAAAAGAAAAAGGAATAAAGCTCTCACAGTTTTCCAAGCTTTTTCCAATTTTGAATATAATTGGGTATCTTTCTAGAAAACTGATTGTCGCTAATCCGACTGCATTACGTTGAATGGACAAAAGGAATTTAAAACAAAAAAAAAAAAACAAAAAAAATGAAACGTCATATGTAATCTCAAATGAAAAACTTAATGCGGAAAGAAAGAAAGAGTAGCTCACAAGTCGTTCAATGTGATCAGCCCTGCAAATGAATCAGGCAGCTCCCCAGTAAAATAATTCGAGCTGAGAAGACTATAACAACATCATCATCATCAACAACAACAACATCAGCCTCAGGAATTCTCACACCAAATAAAAGAGATAAGATTCTTGTAATAACAGGGAACATTCAAAAACGTCTTACAATCTTTCTATGGAGGGCATATGGCTAAGCTCTGGAGGAAGATTTCCGGAAAGTTGATTGAACTCCACCGTACTACGAATAATAAAACCGCATTATTCCTCGATTACAAAACTCTTAAAAAAAAAAAAAAAATTGGCGGGAGGGTGCCCGCGAGATTTTGTCCTTTCAAAGTTCTGTACATCCAGTAAAGAGTGGGGTTTTTTAGTTACCGAAGCTTAACATTCTCAATATATATATATATATATATATATATATATATATATATATATATATCAACCCTCTTTTAATTTTTTTTATATATTTAAGGCTATAGTTGTATTTTTATAATTTTTTGGAGCTATAAAAAATATTTTACATATTAAGGGTTTAAGTTAATAAAACATTTAACCCGTAACGGTAAATCGTAAATGAAAAGGACTAAAAAATTATAATTCTAAATTGTAAATTTTTAAAGTTTAGAGACGGAAAATATTAAAATCCGTTTGTTACGTGCTCAAACTTCATAGAAATAAGTGAATTAGTTTTTCCTAGTTTAAATCTTGAACAGCTTAACTAAATTTTCATATATATGTTTTTAAGGGTACATAGTACATTAATATAATATGAAACTATTTATCAAGATAAAGTCTTGATAAGTAAAGTCTTTTCAATATTTTAAGATCAGGTTTAAGGATTGATTTAGATAATTACTTAGCGTGGCGTGAGATAGAAAAACCGTATGTATCTGAAGATTGATCAAACATTAAAGATTAATGAAACAAAAAGAAAAAAAAAATGTTGATAATGACGTGGAAATAACTCAATAAAATTTTTGTGGATTAACGCGGACGAGATGGGTTTTGACGGACAAGACGTACGTGGTCGGTCCTCATTCCTCATTTAAAAGATATTTTTGGACACCGAAAGTCAAAGATAAAATGAATTTTGGTCGTACTATTCAAAAGCAGTGGCCCAGTGGCAGTGGGCATGCCGCAGACCACGACTTCGTTTTTATTTTACTTTAAAAAATATATATATAATTCGAGGTATAGCTTTTATGTTTGGCATTGCATCTTAGCCTCAAATTTTTTATATGTATAAAGGCATGGCAGCCGTTACTTCACTTTCAAGCAAAAAAAATAAAAAATAAAAATAAAAATTCATAAAAGAAAATAGTCATTTTGAACAGTTTATGTTCAAACATGTCACATGCTCGTGAACTAACTTCTGTCTAAAAACATATATATATATATATATATATACTAAGCGTCACTATTAAGTAGTTTTTGAAGTCCTAATAACCCTTTCTAATTTTTGAAAGTACAAGTGACAAATGAGTAATACTTTTGGATAAAGTGTATTTTTCCTGAAATGAAACTTTTTATATAATTAAAATAAGGTAATAATAATAATAATAATAATCTAAAGACTGATTTTTAATGTCACATTATCCAATTGTAGGTAAATCTACTAAATATTTCCCATTATTACTAAGACAAGTTTTATTTTCTTTTTCTGAGCTATTATGTACTAATACATTTTCATTAAAGATGTAGATAAGATATACGAAAATTAAAGTTGTAATATATATAAAAAACAATCTCATTGAAGCTTATGTCGGTGGATGCGTATGTGCAGGGAGAGAGAGATGACGTACATGCTGACAACGTGGCACACGGTTCCATTGGAGGAGGAGCAGTCACAGGGAAGATTATTCTCTTTTGATCCTTCTGCTCGGTAGAACCATCCAGAATCTCCACTGCACGGATCGACGCTGAAATTCCAGTCCGTCTTCCCCAAACTCTTCGCTATGCCACGTAAAGCTTCCACTGCAAAAGTTATATATGATCAAATCCAACCAATCAAACTTGCACGTTTTCCTGATGAAAATACTTGATTTTTATTCAGGTGTGATGAAAGCATACCTTCATCATCCGGCAACACAGCGGCTCCGAAAACAAAGGTTGCGAAGCAAAAGAAGAGAGTTGAAGCAAGGAGAAATGGAACAAGAAGAAACATCTTCTTCTTCATTTTTCTAACGAAAACACCTTCACCTACCCTCGCAAAATGGTGCCAAAATCACATTGATTGATCTCTAATGCATGAGGAAAGCTGCGAGGAAGCAAGGGAATGATATAACTTCTGCTTTTGGTTTGAGTGATAAAGAGAGTAGACTTCAAAGACGTACAAATCAACTATTATTGGGTAAAGTTTAAGCAAGTGTCTACTTATTCTGTGGACAACTTGTAAACTTAATAGGCCACGAAATTTATTACTCTAGTAATGCACGGAACATATTACTTAAATTATTTTTTTTTTTTTGTATAAAAAAGTGAAATTTTTTGTTTTGTATTAAGTTTTTTATTTAAATAATAATAAAAAAATATAGATATGATATAAAAAATTAAAATGTTGAAAAGTTAAAAAAAAAAAAATTAGACTTTGACAAGTTGATCGCCTAACAAGCCCAAAAAATTGGACACATGTGAGAAGGTGAAAAAGACAGCATCTTGCGTGTGCATGTGCTCTATTTTTTTTTTTGTAAAATATATATATAAAAAATGATAAGCATTAAAGTAAGAAAACATTGAGTTGGTACTTGGTAGTGTTTTTAAAAGTAATAAAAGTTGATACCATAAAACCTTAACAATAAAAATAAGAGAAATAAAACAATAAATAAAAAAAAATACAATATTTGTTTATTTAATAATGGAGACAACTGTAAAAATAATAATAATAATAATAAAACACACATATATGCCACTTGCCTCGTGCGGGTCCTCAATGTCTACACAAGTTGTTGAAAAACAAGTCTTGGAAATCTGGTCATACATAGGAACATCACATGCAATCAAGATGATAGGAACGAAGAAGCTTCGAGGGAATTGTATGCATTACTGAGAAACATCAGCTTCGAGGGAATTGTATGCATTACTGAGAAACATGGCTGATGGGATGGGATGGGATGGAATGGGATGAACATGCATGCATGTATTTGACTGTCCCCTTGAAAAGAAGTGAATTGAACGTGATGAGCAGTAAGATTCTTCAGTAACAGTGAGTCTCGGATCACGAATGCCCACTTGTTTTAAACCACGTGATTAATTAATTGTAGCCACCCGATGAAAGAAGAGACTAGCTAGAGATCTGTATATGGATTATGGATATACTATCTTTTAAATGTTATATGATGTGGTTAAGTTTAATCAAATCAAGAAAATGAGCAAATCAAAATTCTTTAATTAGAGATAAAACCGAATTTGATTAAATTTTGTATCCTACACATATCTTAGTATTTTGACCATAACTTTCGGCGCAAGAATCGAATTGAGGTGAAAGCAGTGGCATTGGAAAGTTAACTCGAAATTCTAAAAATATTTGTGAAATACAATTTGTATAATTCGGACATTTGAGATATTGAGTGTTAGGGTTAGTCTCTCTTAGAGTAAAATGTTGTGCCTTCATCACAGATCATCACCAACGTAAAAAGCCTATAGGAGTTCCGATAAAGGAGATTGAGTAGAAGAATGGTTTCAGACATTCTGGGGAGGGCTAGTGCGGTGGACGGCTAATGGGTCGCTTGTCTTATGCAAGACAGTATCAACTTCAAAGGTTTTGTAAGTGTAAACTTCTTATAATCCTCATTTTTCTATAGTAATTGATTTATTGGATATGGCTACCTTGGAGAGGTTTTACTTTTAGAAAGTTCTCTAAAATGTCTCCGCTTCGTCACCAAAATATTTGTGTCTATTTGATTTACTGTTCTATATATTTTGGTGAATAATTGGTTGTGATTGTTTAATTTTTAATTTCGAATTATTTTTTATAAACACCTAGTCTAGGTGTATTTTGGAGTCTATTTATATTTTCAAAAAATTAAAAATTAAAATATTTTGAAAATTTATATATAAAATACTAAGAGATTGATGACATTGCAAACTTTTTAAAGTGGACAAAGTTTTCCTCCAAACTATGTTGGAAGAATTTTCTCCAACTTAATCTATAAAAATGACATGTATCCTTTAAACATATGAAATGCACATGTTTTTTTAATAGCAGGAAAAAAGTTGAAATAAATTTTTCTAAAAACTCATATACATCTCATATATTATTAAAAAAAATGGACACATGTAATTTTTATAAACTACGTTGGAAGAAGTTCATTCAATCCAGTTTGAAGAAAAACTCTATTATTATTTTTTTTTAGGAAAAAGTTGAAACCTTATTAGAATCATTGTGCTAGAGCAAATTGCTCTAACAAAATAGTCTCGGAAATACAATCTGGACATTCACTCCATACAATATCCACTCCATTTTTGGCAACAAACTTAGAAAGAGAGTGTGCAGCCTGGTTCCCTTCTTTAAAGCTCATTTTCCAGCTGGTGAACATCTAGAGTTCAATCTTGATATCTTCCACAACATGACCCAATCAACTCCAATCATCCTCTTTGCAATTAACAGCATCTACAAGATTTTTAGCATCCCCTTCCAGATGCACATGAGTGAGCCCCATTTCCCGGCATAAGTCTATAGCCACCAGTTCCGCCATTGATTCAGCTGCTATCGATGAAGGGTTCCCACCACGAGAGAAACATCTTGCCACTACCACTTGTCCATAGCAGTCCTGTATCACCACCCCATCTCCCATTCGCCCCTCCTTGCAGTTCAAAACAGCATCCCAGTTGGCTTTAACCCATCCCAGACTTGGAGCTTCCCATTTGTTTGGACCTTCAAGGACGTTGTTGTGCATATTCGTGGGCCTCTCGTCCGGAGCAGCCTTGAAATCTTCCAAAGCCCTTTTTGCTTGGTTAAAAATGGTGGTCGGATGAGAGAACAATCCACCATGTAATATATCATTACGTCTCAGCCAGATCCTTCTGGCTAGCCCGGCAAATAAGGTCATCTCATGATCTTGGGTACACTTTTGAAATATCCCTTCCACGACCTCTAGAAAACTAGGACCAGCAAAACAACTCTTTTGGAATTTTACAGGGCCCATACCCCATACATCCGAACCTGTCAGGCATTGCCATAAAATGTGAAAACCTGTTTCCACCATGAAGCCATAGATTGGGCACTTAGGATCCTGAATTACCTTCCATTTGAGGAGATTTTCCCGGGTAGGGAGGATGTCATGACAAGCTCGCCACAGAAATTTTTTTTCGACGTTCGGACACGCCAAGCCCCACAGCTTTTTCCAAACTTGATTGGCCCCCTACTAGAGGAGCTCGCAACTAAACCCGTTACGTCATTTTTCAACTGCATATGGTAAGCACTCTTGACGGAAAAAAATTTCGTTTGCAGTACCTCTCCAAATCAAGGTGTCCGGCTAATTTGTGCGGCTAATAGGAATGGATTGGATCAACTGGACCTCCCCCTTGGAAAAAATTCGCTCCAATAATGGGTCATTCCCCACCTTCAAATCTGCATCAATTGATTCCTTCATAGTGGCATCCAAACTAAGGACATTTGTTGGAGAGATTATTCAGAACGTTGACGGGTTAGAAATCGACCTATCCTTCCATATTCAAACAGTAGCTCCATTCCCAATACGCCAAAATAGATCCTCCTTTAACACATCACAAGAGCTATGTATACTCTTCCATGCAAAGGACGGCCTTGCACCCACCTTGGCATCTAGAATAGACCCATCAGGATAATACTTCGCTTTCATGATCTTCACAACTAAGCTCTCTGGTTCCTTCCATAGTCTCCAGCTTTGTTTCGCTAATAGGGCCCTATTAAAAAGATTGAGATTCCTAAAGCCGATTCCACCTGAAGCTTTGGCCATACCCATCTTCCCCCAACTCATCCAATTAATTCGGGTCTCATTTTCTTTGTAACCCCACCAAAATTTTCGCATTTGAGAATTGATATCCAAACAAAGGCCTTTTGGCAATAGAAAAATACCCATATAGTAAGACAAAATTGCCTAAATTACCGCCTAGTAGAATTTCCTTACCAGTTTGGGATAAAAACTTCAGCTTCGAATCTTGTAGTCTTTTCCACACTGGGTTTAAAATGCCCTTGAAAGCTGCTGTGCGTGATTTTCCCACCAAAGCTGGGAGACCCAAATAAGTGTCATAACGTTGGGTAGCTAGTACTCCTACAATTGCCAAAATTGCTTTCTTATCCACTATTGCCGTATTTTTGCTAAAAAACAGGGAGGTCTTATTATTGTTGAGTCGCTGGCCCAACGCTTTTTCATCAAGTTGCAAAATATTATGCAACCTTTCCCATTGTGTGACGCTGGCCCTGCAAAATAACAGACTGTCATCCACAAAGAACATGTGGCTTATTTGTGGGCCCCTCCTAGAAGTAGCTACCCCCGTCAAAGCCCCCGCCCCATTAGCATTATTTATCAATGAACTCAAAGATTCTGCACATAAAAGGTACAGATATAGGACAGAAATTTAAGGACATAAATTTCCTCCAAACCAGTCTAAATGAAATATCCTCCAACCTATTTAAAATAGTGCCAAGTGTCTATAAACATTTAAAAGATACATTAAATTCTTAACGTCATTAATAACAGTTTACTAACTTAGACTAAATTTAATGTGCATCTTAAATGTTTATAGATACTTAGCATTATTATTAATTTTTTTTTGAAAAATGTGAAACTTCCATTGATGAAATTTCATGAGCATACAGCTCTGAAAAATCATAGCTATGAAGGTTACAAAGTCATAAAAATGACTTTAAGCTTCCGTTAAACCATGTACAATTATATTTAAGGAACATATCTACTTCGTGCATACTAAATCTAGGACATGGGTAGCCCAAATACGAAACAAAAGTAAAAAAACAACTAGAAACTAAAAATTCGGCCGTGAGAATTAAGACTCAACACCGATCTACTCTATCCTCAACCCGAAGGCTAGGACAAACAAAATAAAAAACAAAAAACAAAAAGCCCACAAGCAGCAGCGGAGCAACACGACATCGTAGACATCCCTTCGGAAGACACACCTTGGCTGAAGAAGACGATCAGATCTAAGATTGAAGAGATTAGGTCTGGATCTAGATCTAGATCTACAAACTAGATTTAAAGCAACGTGCCAGAAACGGAAACCAGTGGAGCCTACAGAGAAGACACCGAGCACTGCTATTGTGAAATGGGAGAAGGGAAGATCTAGATCTAGATCTTCCCTCTTCTTGAAGTTCTTCTTGGTGTTGTCTAGAAGAAAAGAGATAAAAATTCTAAAGAGAAGGCAGAGCCTCTCTCTGGAATATAATCTACTTGGCACTATTTTCAATGGATTGGAGGATATTTCCTCCCAATTAGTTTGGAGAAAATTTCTATCCTTATTTTAAAGTCTCAATATTTTTTATTTTATATATATTATTATAATTGGGGCCTTAATTAAAGAGCATTGACTAACCTTTTAACTATAATTGGAGCCCTTCTTTTTATGTGCGTGACTTTCCATCTTTCTTCATTTCTCTCTCTAATATCTCAATATTTTGCACATTGAATTCTTTTCATCTTTCAGTTGGTAATATTTTTTTGGGTAAAGTCCACTTACCCCCCTCAAACTACCACTACATTGATAATGTCCCCCCCAAACTTTTAATTACGACAATGTCCCCCACAAACTACCACTAGAATGACAATGTCCCCTTCCATCAAATAAAACCGTTAATACTAACGGCAGAGGCATCATGTGCATGTCATGTGCACACATTTGACTTTAAAAATACTATCATACCCTTATTTGACTTAAAATGACCGCAATATCCTCCTACTTTAATGTGTCTTTTCATTTTTCACCTTGCAGAATTATTACCGAATTTTCACGCAAGACATCCTGCATCAAACAAGGTATGTCCACTTATCAAACCTTTAGGGTTTAGCCTTTGCCAACAGTGACACATGCAGCCAACAGTGACGCAGTAAAAGTATTTGCTGTAGCCAACACTGACGCAGGACATCCTGCAATGTATGACTTAGCATGTAATATATATATATACCGATCCACTGAATAGTTCTACTTTCTTGTATACTATGAAATAATATAATACTACATTTTTTTTTTTGTTTTTTTGGGTTTCTTTACCAGACGTTCTTTTAAGTACGGCAGTAAAAGACAAACAATTGATTTGAAAAAATAGTTGATAGAAGGAATTAAGCTTTTGATTCATGGTTCAGCTAGTCTTTTTTTTTTTTTTTTAGGTTATTGTTATTATTTTTTTAATTTTTTCATGAGCGAACAACACAAGAAGACAAGTCATAAAGGTTTGTTTGCTTTCTAGTGGTCAAAGATAGTATTTTTTTTATTAAACAATAAATAAAATATTAGGCAAATGATTTTTTTTTTTTATTTGAGTTGTGTCTCATATCTTTTTTTATAGGTCATATGATGGCAGGACATAATTTACTATTTAAAGTATATCATGGGGGTAAGTTTAACCGAGAATCTAATTGCATGTACTTGGGAGGAGATAATCATGTATATCCTGATGCATATGACTCAGATGAGTTGTCTTATTTGGAAATTGAAAAAATAGTAAAGACATATGGGTACAACCATGGTGACCTAATATACTACAAAGAACCTGACAAAAGCCTTGTTGATGGGTTAAGGCTCTTGTCATCTGACCATGACATACTTGAAATGGTTCAGCACCATATAGGCCACCAGGTAGTTGTGTTATATTTGTTATCTTTTGAAGATAATGAAAATGAAGATGAGTTGAATGATGATGGTGATAGGCAACATTCTAATAGGAATGGTCCTGTTTGGTCTGAGGTACTTAGTAACGATGATGATGCTTTTGAAGTCGATGACGACGAGGAGTTAGAAGTCAATGATAATGAATGTCATGAGGTAGAAATTGATGTAGAGGGGGGTGAGGATGGAAGTGATGGATGTCATGAGTTAGAAGTTGATGCGGTGGGGGGTGATAAAAGCGATGTGGGTGATGGGTCACAAATGGTTGCGTACAACAGCTCAAATGTTGATGACACCTCAAATGCAGGCACATCTAAGGGTAAGGAAGTTCACTCATTCTTATCATCATCATCATCACATCTAAGGGTAAGGAAGTTCACTCATTCTCATCATCATCATCATCAGATGATGATGATGATAAGTCATATGATTATCCGAGTGATATATTGGAGTCCCCCCGTGGTAGTGATGAAGATGTGTCATCCCTACCTAAATGTGTGACTAGGTGTCGCACATTCCAAACAACTGACTTGATTAATCCAAACGTGGAGAATGGACATAGATTTCCAGATGTGTATACGTTCAGAGAAGCTATTAGACAATATAATGTATTAAGGGGGAAGGATATAGTTTTCAAGAAAAATGATAAGGATAGGGTGTGTATAGTGTGCAAAGATAGTAGTTGTGAGTATAGAGTATATGGGCGTCAAGTGAAGGGCGAAGAGACATTCCAAGTAAAGTCTTTGAAGCCGAAGCATTCATGCTCGAGGCGGTACAAGAATAATATCATAACTTCTACATGGATAACTGATACATTAATGGGTGAGTTTAGAACCCAACCTGATTTGCCAATAAAAGCCCTCCAAGAAAAGGTGAAAGATAAGTGGAATGTTGATGTGAATGATAGAAAGCTTTATAGGGCTAGAAGAAAGGCAAAGTCAAAAATATTTGGAAAGTTAGATGAACAATACCATCGATTGTAGGACTATGCTGCAACTATTAGGAAAACAAATGTTGGTAGCTGTGTACTGTTGAGGGTTGAAAGACCAATGTTTGAATTGCCACCAAGATTCCAAAAGATGTATATCTCCTTAGCAGCCATGAAAGCAGGTTTCAAAGCAGGTTGTAGGCTTGTAATTGGGGTAGATGCTTGTTTTCTCAAGGGCCCTCATAAGGGACAATTCATAAGTGCAGTTAGCAGGGATGCCAATAATAACATGTACCCCATAACAATGGCAATTGTAGAAGCTGAGACGAAAGACAGTTGGCCATGGTTCTTGGAAACACTTGTGGGTGATCTTGGTTAATGTGGCTCGACACATGGGTGGACTTTCATCTCAGATTGCCAAAAGGTCAGTTGGTCATAATTTGTTGCTATTTTTTGATGCTTTTGTATTGATACGTGTTTAATGTCTACTATATAACTATTTTTTGTTTGATATTTGTAGGGACTTATTCCAAGCTTCGCGCAAGTATTGCCTATGTCTGACCATCGAACATGAGTCCAGCATTTGTACGATAATTTTAATAATGATGGTAATCGGGGAGTATTACTAAAGGATAAACTTTGGAAGATAGCTACGGCATATACGGAGGCTGAATGTCTTGCACATATGGAAGAATTGAAGCAAATGAGTCAAAAGGCGCATGATTACCTTGCAAAAGTTTATCCATGTACATGGTGTAGGGCATACTTCCATTCTTACTCAAAGTGTGACCTATTGGTCAACAACCTCTGTGAAAGTTGGAACGCCTACATTTTAAAATTCAGGGACAAGCCAATCTTACATATGTTCGAGGGGATTAGGAAGAAATTAATGAGGAGGTATCAAGTGAAGAAGGAGGGCATTAAAGCTATGAAAGGAAAATTTGGCCCAAGGATAGTTGAGAAGATTGAGGCCGAGGGTGATAAAGCAGCTTATTGTACATCAACCTATGCTGTGAATGGATTATTTGAGGTAGATTGCAAGGGTAAAAGTTTTGTGGTTGACTTGGGGAAGAAAACGTGTAGTTGCAGGAAGTAGGAGATGGTTGGTATCCCGTGCGCTCATGCATTTTCAGCTATATTATATGATGGTGGAAATCCTGAGGATTATATTGACCACTATTATAGCAAGGAAATGTATTTAAAAGCATATGAGCCAATAGTGTGTCCTATGCCTAGTGAAGAGCAATGGGTTAAGACCGACATGGAGAAGATAGAACCACCTAAGTATAGAGTAACACCTGGTAGGCCTAAAAAAGTAAGGAGGAGGGGGCCTGATGAGCCAAAGAATCCAAATAGGATTAGAAAAGGTGGTATTACTATGCAATGTTCAAAATGTAGAAAGGTGGGTCGCAACACAAGAACATGTCCCGTTAAGAAGAGGCAGGATGCAATAAGGAAAGCTCAGAGAAATTGGACTGCAGAACATGCTAGAACAAACAGGAGTTTGGATGATGTAAGTTAAGCCTCATTCCTATAATGTACATATAACTGTTCTTTTTTTAAAGAAAAAAAAAAAAAAAAAAACAGATCACACTAATGCCACAATGGGACATACCATATGAGAGATCAAAGGTGATTTTACATTGTCTGAACACTATGAAGTTTTTTAGAGTAGTTAGTTTTTCAATTTCCTGCAATGTAAATATAACTAATCTTTTTTTAAAAATAAATCAGATCACACTAATGCCACAATGGGACTCAAAATACTAATCCATCAGTGCGGTCAGAACAAGAGATGGGGTCCATAGGGGTTGGAAGACCAGAAAACAGGCCATATGAGAGATCAGAGGTGATTTTACATTGTCTAAACATTATAAACTTTTTTAGGGTAGTTAGTTTTTCACTTTCCTGCAATATAAATATAACTAATTTCTTTTATTATTATTATTTTTTAATCAGATCACACTAATGCCACACTGGGACTCGAATAGTAATCCATTCGTGCAGTTAGAACATAATATGGGATCCACAGGTGTTGGAAGGCTAGAAAAGAGACCAAACAAATCATCAGTGGTATGCTCCAACTATAAGCTACACTCATGCCTAGCACAATGTGACTTATATTTTAATTGTGTACTAGTAATTTACTTCAATGAAATTTTTTATTTCTCGTACTAATTCATTTTTGCAAAGCAGGCTCCTCCAAAGAAGGTTCTAGCTCCAGGACCAATAACATCCAAGAAGGGTGTTGCAAAAGGAAAACGAGTTGTCAAAGATGCAGTGGACGAGGCACATGCAAAGAGGAGCAAAAACACGCCCAATTGGAAATGTTAAATGTTTTAGTTTCAAGTGTGTATTTGGATATATTTGTTTTGGGTTTTGGTGTTGGTGGGCAGGGTGTACATACTCTTCTTGGAGTAATTTACATTGTGATCTCTGACTTTATTTTGGCATTGCTTTTGCTTCAACTTTGATATTTAGGTGACAAATGAAATATTTTTAGGGGTTTGGTGGAGTCAAGGGATGCATTTTAAATGCTTCTTAAGTTTGTCAAGCGTCTAACATAATTTTGCAATATTGATGTTGACAGTCAATTGTAAGTGGATATTCAAACTTTAAATGCTTGTGATTTTATCTTAATTTATACTGAGTTTTGTGTCTGATGGTCTTACTTGTGTTGCTTCTTCTCTCAACACTCACATGGACAATCCATATTACATTTTGATGGCCTGAAGGTGCTGTTTGTAATTGGAACATGGTAAATCACAACACTCCACTAAAACAACATAAATCATGCAACCTTTTTTTTTTGTTCACGAAGAAGAAGAAAAGGAAAGTAAATTAGTTAGAAACCATTTTTTTTTTGTTTACTAAAAAACATACAGATGACTAGATGAGTCACATAATTAGGATCAAAATGGAGAATCGAAAGCAAAATATAAAATCTTGCAAAGCTTCTGCTTTTGGTAAAACAACTATTTTTAGAGCATGCTTATTGTATATACAATTAACCAATTAAATTAGAAAAAGTATATATATATATATATATATATATTAACCAATTGACATTTAGTCAATTTATCAAACACCTAAAGTGCATACTTATGGGTATCTAAAAGTTTTCCAGATACATGTACGTAGATGACAGTATGCTTGGATAATTTCCTAGACATATAGCTCTTTCACCCAATTAAAGAGTTCGGGTTGGACTTCTGCAGAGTTATTTCCATGGATCCAACCAATTGCTTGTAAAGCCTTAAACGCCCGTTGAGAAATAGTTCAATCTCAATCATCTCAATAGTCAGCGCATGCATAGAAATTGTCCTTCATATCAAATTCTAGAAAGAGAGAGAGAAAAGAAGAAGATGAAGAAAATGGGGAGAAGAAGCTCACTGATTCTCATTAAAAAATAAACTGATCTGCCATTACAATATATATACTCTGTTTCATGGACCCAACCAATTGCTTGACAACTAATTGCTTGTCAAGCCTTAAATATATAGAAATTGTCCTTCATACATGTACGCCAAATTAACGTCCAACATAAAATAGATGAGTCACAGTATATTTACTCAGGTTGGATTACATTCACGCTTGGTGTTCTGCGTTTATTTTCTCTGCCATTTTCCAAGCAATGACAGCGATAATGGTGTTGGCTTGAAGATCTTGAGCAAACTCGCTTTCCCCATAGAAATTGTGCTCCGGCAAGTATAGTAATTGTATGACATCGTTTTGAGTAGCGAAAGTCATGCTCCTGCAAGTATAGAAATTGTTCTAAGAATGGGGGAAGAAGAAGAAGACCGGGTGTTTTGGGTTTCATTGGCCAATGGGTATGACGTCGTTTTAAGCGTTGAAATGTTTAAAGTAATTGTTAAGGTTATTTTAGACATTTAGATTTCATTGAAAAGACCAGTATGCCCCTGCCGTTAGTACTAACGGTTTTATTTGACGGAGGGGGGACATTATCATTCTAGTGGTAGTTTGGGAGAGACATTGTCGCAATTGAAAGTTTGAGGAGGATATTATCAATGTAGTGGTAGTTTGAGAGGGGTAAGTGAACTTTACCTTATTTTTTTAATCATAACTGTGGCCTTAATTAAAGATATTGACTAATGGGATTTGAATTTTTTTTTTTTTTTTTTGGAAATCGAATGGGATTTCATTTAAAACACTGTAAAAGATTAAGAATCACATGCAAATAATGATGCCTATGTGGCCACGATTTTTGTGAAACTAAAATAATATCCCATACTAATAATAATAGCACATTAATGAGTTTGATCCATATAGACCAGGTTTACCTAATGTCTAGGCTTGGATCTTACATATGTAATCATGCCTTTTCTTTCACAGTCATAATCTGAGAAAACTTGTAAAATGAAAATGAAAAATATTCAACAAACAATTGCAACGTTAAGGTTTATACTAACGACGAAATTGCGATATCGAGCTCCTTCAACTTCTCTAATTAGCTCTTTTCTCTAAGTAATCAGAATATAAATTGAGTGGATATAGATCAACACCAGATGTAGAAGAAGCAGTCCAAGGGCCCGTTGATGTACTCTGTATCAATGAAGAAGAAACACTCTCTTTCTGGCTGTCACTCATATTCTGTTCTTTAGTTTGTTGAAAATGCTCCCACATTGCCTCTTTCATTTCATTATTTGAGACACTTGGATCTGATACCAACCCTGGAACAACAGTGTTGCCCTCAAGCATGCTCACCACTGAAGACATGGTAGGCCTAACAGCTGCAGAAGCATTAGTGCATAAGAGACCCACATTGATCATCACCATAACCTCTTCTTTCTTGTAGTTAGAGCCCAACCTTGGATCGACCAATTCCAATAGACTATCTTTCTCTTTTAAAAGCAGTGCCTGGAAACGGGGAGATAGGAGCAAGGTATAAAATTAATACAAGCAAAATAAAAATTAACAGGAGTGTAAAAGAAATAAATGCAAGAAAGAAAGAGATTCAAATTACCCAATCAAGAAGATTGAAAGATTCCACCTTTGCTCGGTAACTAGTGTTGACCCTCCCGCTTACAATTTCTAATGCAACAACTCCAAAACTATAAACGTCTGCTTTGTCGGTTAAATGACCCCGCATTGCATATTCAGGTGCCATATATCCACTGCCAAATCACAAAACAATAGGTAAAATCGTGAATTTGTACAACTGCTAATATTAAGGGCAATAAATCCTAATTGCTTTTTTCCTTTTGTTCTTAATGGCAGGTAGGGTCAATACCATGAAGTAATCAAGTTAGCTTGTAAAATAATTCAAACAATGAAATTTCTCAAGCTGACAGTTTTTGGCACAATTGAACTTTAGTAACAATTCATTTACTTTCAATTTTCTTTTTCTTCTCTATTTCTTTGGATATACTGGCATAGGATGAAAACAAGAGAAAAGATAATGCGAAAAATTGTGACATTAAATAAAAACACAACAACTCACTAAGTTCAAGCAATTCGGGTGCTTATGTGGGTATTATCTTCTTCATCAAGCTTGGCCAAACCAAAGTCAGATATCTTAGAGTTGAGGTTTTTATCAAGCAAGACATTAGTAGCCTTGATGTCTCTATGAACAATCTTCAATCTTGATTCCTCATGAAGATAGGCCAAACCTCTTGCTATACCAATACAAATCTTTTGTCTTGTTGGCCAATCCAATTTCAACTGATGTTCTTCTGGCCCTTCAATCAATTAAATTAATAGAAAACAGTAAATGACCATGCACTCATGCATCTTAATTATCAATGAAAATAGCTACACAACAAAAAGAATTAAGTGCATTAAGGTAAAAGCTTACCAAACAAAGCACGAGCGAGACTATTATTTTCCATGTACTCGTATACTAGCAACAATTGATTTCCTTCAATACAGCATCCATAGAGCTTAACAAGATTAGGGTGTTGCAAAGCAGAAATCATGCCTATCTCATTCACAAACTCACGATTCCCTTGCTTTGATTTGGACGAAAGTTGTTTGACTGCAATTATGGTGCCATCTAACAAAAGGCCCTGCATTTGGGAAACTTAAATTTTTTTCATCTATGAATAAGGAACCCTCAAAAAGAAAGAACTACAATTGGAAACGTTAAATGAAAAGAAAATATTTATTTGCAAATACCTTATAAACAGAACCAAAACCACCTTCCCCAATTTTATTTGCAGCATCAAAGTTGTTTGTTGCAGCTTTGATTTGCCTTAAGGTGAATGTACCAGTTTGCAAGTTCAAACCCTTTAAATCTGAGGAAGATGCCAAGTCAGATGCATAAGCATGTCAAATTATTGACATTCCACATAGTTTGAGACATTTTAAAGTGTATTGTGTGCATATGCACTTGTTGTGTGTTCAAACATACATACACATGCAAAGAATCTAAAGAACATATCATAAATAAATATTTATCTATATAATAACAACATTAATGGCCTTGCAAATACCTTGTTCCGTCTTATTTTTCTGTCCTAGATAACATTTCCACCAGAGGATACCTAGAACCAAAAATATAACAAAAGCACCAGCAGCAACAATCCCGACCTTTGCACCTAGAGATATACCAGTTGATGGTGGTATAAAGTCTGTTTGAAGAAAAAAAAAATAAGAGTTACAATGTTAAAATTATTGTCAAGGTAATTGATACAAGAAATTATCATCCAACCAAAAGTAATTCATGAAAACGAGAGGTCTAAACTGACAATTAGGAATACTTTAATGAAAATTAACAAGACAAGGATTTTATTCTCTTATTCATCATTATGATTTTTGAATATCATTTCTTGAAGTAGTACACATCAAACTAAAAAAATATAAAACAAAAATAAAATCATAAAAAGTGGACAAAAAAGACAAATATATCCATCTATTATACCATAAAAATAATTAAAATTAAAGGTTCAAATCAAATACCAGGATCCACTGAAATAGCTGAAATAAGAGGACCATAGACTCCTTTGACAGGGATATCAGTTGTCCCCTTCCCAACCGAGTTGAAACGGATCTCTAAGGTATCATTAGTCACGGCAGCAGTAAATTTTTTTATTACTGCCTTACCCACTCCACCAGCCTGCTCTACAATGTTGAAATCCTTCCATACTCGCTCTCCCTACAATATTCTAATCCATTTATATCATCCATTTCATGTTAGCAACTGCTAAGTAGATGAAAGTGGAAGTATATTGTAATAATTACCTGAATGTAAAAATCAAATATACGCCTTCCCAAGCTGCTATAGTTTTTATCATCGGTGAACACTATCTCCGCAAAATGGAGGTTTACTGTGTAATTTCCATTTCCCAAACAAAAAGCATAATAAGTAAGAGAGAGAGGAGAAATGCGTGCTTCCTTGTAAAGTTCAGAGAGACTAGATGAACGTTGCACAATATAATTGTCATCTGGACCGTTATCCATGAAGTCACCAGTGCTGCTAAATCCCCAGTTTTGTGGACTCTTGTGGAACTTTGAAGATCCACCTGGTTCTGTATCAGCTTCATATGTAGTCCTTTCATTGGTTACTGCTCCGCCACAATTTATATGAAGTTTGTATAATTCTGGGATAAATGCAACAACAAATTAGTAACAACTAAAAAATAGGCATATAGAATTCATATTCATCAAAAAAGGAAAGGAAGAAAACATATTCACTACTTTCAATTGATCAAACTTACTTTGATCACGACAAGGAGAGCTTCTCAAACATGAAACCAGGCCACTGTTGGAACAATCAAGGTCCAAAGCAAGTTATTATTAAGATCAAAATTGGATTTGTGTTTACTCATATCAAGGCAACACACAAGAAAGTTAATATAATAAGATTTTGATAGATGAAGTTGATACTTACGAGTTATATATTTACAGTCAAAGAGCTTGCAAATAAGTTCCTGCAGAAAATAACAAGAGAAAAGCCTAGTGAGTATGCCCATCAGCGCTTGCATTCAGACAAACATTTTTAGAAGGAAGTCTTACACACTATTATTTTGACAACTTGGTTCTCCATTCGTAAATTTGTTATATGAAAGATCACTGCACACAAAAGAAGTAACATGATCCATTATCTTCCATGATGTTTTGTTATACTTGGAAAAGATGATAATATTCAGATTTTATTGTTGTCATACTTCATTCTATACAATCCAAGAGACTACACTTAAAACTGCACTCTCAGGAGTACTAGAAATTCTTGGAAATGATTAAAACTTGTAAGCAATACATTTCTTTTAATCCTTGTAAGCTTTGATATGCCTTCACTCTCTCATTTTCATAATTGATTAGTGAAGCATCTCACAGTTTTCTAATGATAAAGATTTACATTAAATACGTCGAAGTTTCTTCACATTTGACATTCAAACCAATCAAATTGAGCAAGTGTTGTCATACACAGATAATTTTGTTCAGTTTAAGAAAAACAAATTGATTCATAAAGGCAAATTAAGTTCCAGAAAAGAGCCAACGTACAAGGCACAATTATCATTAGTAATGATTAGGAAAAATAAATAAAAAAAATACATCCACAGTTTTGTTAACAAATTGAATATATAGAATTTGGCAGAGAAGCTTACATGCTGATGCTGTTATCTACACTCAGCATCCAACCAGGCACTGCTCCAGTTAGCAAGTTGCCGGTTAAGTATCTAAACAAAATAAAATATTAACAATTTAGTATCGTTATGTAGTTTGTCTTTAACATATCCAATGATTAAACGAATATTTATGCTTTGGATGATTTCATATTAACAATTATAAATTACATGAGATGGCATCCCTATTATAGGAAGTAGAGGTAGGAGTCTTAGCTACATATTTCCCTTGAAAGAGGATCAACTTTAACTAGGAAGTAAATTGGAAAAATCATTAAATGGATGCCAACCATCAGTATTTTGAGATTGCCTAGTACATCAGACAATTAAACTATTCCTTTTTCATCCCCACAAATGTGGTAATGATCGCAGTCTCATCTATGCAAAATGCTTCTGTAATTTGAAAATATACAGAAAATTTAAAATGCATACATGTAATCTGCCTTTTGTAGACCAGCAAAGCTACTTGGAATTTCTCCACTGAGTTTGTTAAAGCTGAGATCTCTGCAGGAAAATTTATAATTAAATGAATTAGAAAACAAATAGCACCTTAAAAAACCAATCCTTTCCTGAAAAATGTTAGAAACAAACAACATATTGAAGTTGTCAAAACAAGAAAAGACAGTCGTTTTTTATAAAAGAACGTCATAAACAAAATTAAAAGGCAATTCTTAAATCACTTAAAAATCATCTTCAGATCGACCCTCGGCCTTGGTTTAAGTTGCAAGTGGGTTGGAAAGGAAGGTCATGATTTTGGTTTTTGTTTAAAATCTTATAAAAAATAATTTTTCTGGAGCATTTCATGGTATACCAAAAAACACAGTTGACCCTGTCAAAAACAATCATGTTCAATGTCTAGAAGGCTTTGTTGAATCTCAAGATACTCTGTCTCCGGAAAAGAAAATGAATTCTTAAGTCGGGTTAGGTCAATCAACACAAGGAGAAGAAAATGAATTCTTAGCCATGTAAGAATCCTGAATGATCCATAAATTAGCATAAAAGCATTTTCTAGAGGATTTTTGAAATACCAGCAAACAGAAAAAGGGAGGAAAAAGTGGATACTATACTAACAAGTTTTGCAACTTTGTCCTATCCCCGAGATATTTGGGAAGCTGTCCAGTAATATTGCAACTCCTCAATATTCTGTAAGAAAATTAAAAACATCTATGTTAACTTAAGTAGCCATAACATTGGGTACGTTGGAAAATTATGTCATTGAAACATTTAACGTACAATGTTTTCAACTGAGTCAGATTATCAAGTCGTGGAAAAGTTTCTCCAGATCCAATCAAGTCACTGATTCTCCTGAATATCAAATTCAACAAAGAATAAAGTAATTCAAATGTAATTCCATCTAAAAATTAATTATAGTTGTGACATTAAAGGTTGATACTAACAAGTCCGTTAGGTTTTCCAAATAAGAAATGCCAGAAGGAATTGGCCCGCTCAAACCACTTGCCTAAATCAATCTGTTATTACCAAAATTTGATTTAATGAGGGATAATACATAACAACCATAACTAAATAATGACAAAATCCTTCAACACAAATAAAAAAGAAAAAGGAACAAAGCTCTCAGAATCTTGTAAGGTTTGTCCAGTTTTGAATATAATTGGGTATCGTTCCAGAAAATTGATTGTCACTGATCCGACTGCATTACGTTGAATGGACAAAAGGAATTAAAAAAACAAAAAAAAAAAAAGGGGGAGAAAGAAATGTCATATGTAGGCCTTGTTTGGTGACCCTAAATTATTATAAAACATAATTTTTTCACTTTTTCATACAAAACTATTTGCCAAACAAGGCCGTAATCTGAGAACGTAAAAATTGGTAACTAATTGCGGCATATGAAAAAATTACTATGGAAAGAAAGAAAGAGTAGCTTACAAGTCGTTCAATGTGATCAACCCTGCAAATGAATTAGGCAGCTCCCCAGTAAAATAATTCGAGCTGAGAAGACTATAACAACATCATCATCATCAACAACAACAACATCAGCCTCAGGAATTCTCACACCAAATAAAAGAGATAAGATTCTTGTAATAAGAGGGAATATTCAAAAACGTCTTACAGTCTTTCTATGGAGGGCATATGGCCAAGCTCTGGAGGAAGATTTCCAGAAAGTTGATTGAACTCCACCGTACTACGAACAATAAAACGGCATTATTCCTCGATTACAAAACTCTTAAAAAAGTAAATATAAAATAAAATAAAAATTCACAAATAGAAGCAAATGGATGATCAGAACTCACAAGCTTTTGAGAGTTGTGATGTTTGCCAGCTCTTTGGGGATAGAACCCGTTAACCGGTTTCCAAGAAGGGAACTGCAATAAGACTCTCTTACGTTAAAATCATCCCTTCATGAAAACATCTATATATATATATAGGGAGAGAGAGAGAGACAGAGACAGAGAGAGTACATGTTGACCAGCTGCGGGGAAGAACCCCATCCCGGAGGGATTGAACCGTTAAGGTAGTTGCGGGTGAGGTCACTAATACAAGAGAGAAATGAATCAGTTGAGGAAAGAAACTACAACATGTGGCATCTCTGTTCTGAGTACTTACATTTGTTGGAGGTAGGGCAACCCGGCAAAATTTGGCGGGAGGGTGCCCGCGAGATTTTGTCCTTTCAAAATTCTGTACATCCAGTAAAGAGTGGGGTTTTTTAGCTACCGAAGCTTAACATTCTCAAGATATATATCAACCCTTTTTTAATTTTTTTTTATATATTTAAGGGTATAGTTGTATTTTTATAATTTTTTGGAGCTATAAAAAATATTTTACGTATTAAGGGTTTAAATAGTATCCGTAAATCGTAAATGAAAAGGAGTCAAAGATTATAATTCTAAATTGTAAATTTTTAAAGTTTAGAGACCGAAAATATTAAAAATCGTTTGGTATGTGCTCAAACTTCAAAGAACTAAGTGAAGTTTTTCCTAGTTTAAATCTTGAACAGCTTAACTAATTTTTCATGTGTATGTTTTAAAGGGTACATTAATATAATATGAAACTATTTATCAAGATAAAGTCTTGATAAGTAAAGTCTTTTCAAAATTTTAAGATCAGGTTTAAGGATTGATTTAGATAATTACTTAGCATGGCGTGAGATAGAAAAACCGTATGTATCTGAAGATTGATCAAACATTAAATATTAATGAAACAAAAAGAAAAAAAAAATGTTGATAATGACGTGGAAATAACTCAATAAAATTTTTGTGGATTAACGCGGACGAGATGGGTTTTGACGGACAAGACGTACGTGGTCGGTCCTCATTCCTCATTTAAAAGATATTTTTGGACACCGAAAGTCAAAGATACAATGAGTTTTGGTCGTACTATTCAAAAGCAGTGGCCCCCAGTGGCAGTGGGCATGCCGCAGACCACGACTTCGTTTTTATTTTACTTTAAAAAATATATATATAATTCGAGGTATAGCTTTTATGTTTGGCATTGCATCTTTAGCCTCAAATTTTTTATATGTATAAAGGCATGGCAGCCGTTACGTCACTTTCAAGCAAAAATAAAAAATAAAAAATAAAAAAAAATTCATAAAAGAAAATAGTCATTTCGAACAGTTTATGTTCAAAAATATATATATATATATATATATAGTAAGCGTCACTATTAAGTAGTTTTTGAAGTCCTAATATCCCTTTCTAATTTTTGAAAGTATAAGTGACAAATGAGTAATACTTTTGGATAAAGTGTATTTTTCCTGAAATGAAACTTTTTATATAATTAAAATAAGGTAATAATAATAATAATAATAATCTAAAGACTGATTTTTAATGTCGCATTATCCAATTGTAGGTAAATTTACTAAATATTTCCCATTATTACTAAGACAAGTTTTATTTTCTTTTTCTGAGCTATTACGTACTAATACATTTTCATTAAAGATATTGATAAGATATACGAAAATTAAAGTTGTAATATATAAAAAACAATCTCATTGAAGCGTATGTCGGTGGATGCGTATGTGCAGGGAGAGAGAGATGACGTACATGCTGACAACGTGGCACACGGTTCCATTGGAGGAGGAGCAGTCACAGGTAAGATCATTCTCTTTTGATCCTTCTGCTCGGTAGAACCATCCAGAATCTCCACTGCACGGATCGACGCTGAAATTCCAGTCCGTCTTCCCCAAACTCTTCGCTATGCCACGTAAAGCTTCCACTGCAAAAGTTATATATGATCAAATCCAACCAATCAAAGTTGCACGTTTTCCTGATGAAAATACTTGATTTTTATTCAGGTGTGATGAAAGCATACCTTCATCATCCGGCAACACAGCGGCTCCGAAAACAAAGGTTGCGAAGCAAAAGAAGAGAGTTGAAGCAAGGAGAAATGGAACGAGAAGAAACATCTTCTTCTTCATTTTGCTAACGAAAACACCTTCACCGACCCTCGCAAAATGGTGCCAAAATCACATTGATTGATCTCTAATGCATGAGGAAAGCTGCGAGGAAGCAAGGGAATAATATAACTTCTGCTTTTGGTTTGAGTGATAAAGAGAGAAGACTTCAAAGACGTACAAATCAACTATTATTGTGTAAAGTTTAAGCAAGTGTTTACTTATTTTGTGGACAACTTGTAAACTTAATAGGCCACGAAATTTATTACTCTCCAATAATGCACGGAACATATATGTCGGTGTTGTTTCGGAATAGACTTGGTAGATATGTAATTTTAAAATTTTTGGTTGAGAAGTAATTGATATAATATAAAGTAGATTAAATTTTTTTTTTTTTTTTTTTGTATAAAAAAGTGAAATTTTTTGTTTTGTATTAAGTTTTTTATTTAAATAATAATTAAAAAAATATAGATATGATGTAAAAAATTAAAATGTTGAAAAGTTAAAAAGAAAAAAATTAGACTTTGACAAGTTGATCGCCTAACAAGCCCAAAAAATTGGACACATGTGAAAAGGTGAAAAAGACAGCATCTAGAGTGTGCATGTGCTCTATTTTTTTTTTTTTTTTTCGTAAAATATATATATAAAAAATGATAAGCATTGAAGTAAGAAAACATTGAGTTGGTACTTGGTAGTGTTTTTAAAAGTAATAAAAGTTGATACCATAAAACCTTAACAATAAAAATAAGAGAAATAAAACAATAAATAAAAAAAAATCCAATATTTGTTTATTTAATAATGGAGACAACTGTAAAAATAATAATAATAATAAAACACACATATATGCCACTTGCCTCGTGCGGGTCCTCAATGTCTACACAAGTTGTTGAAAAACAAGTCTTGGAAATCTGGTCATACATAGGAACATCACATGCAATCAAGATGATAGGAACGAAGAAGCTTCGAGGGAATTGTATGCATTACTGAGAAAGAAGAAGCTTCGAGGGAATTGTATGCATTACTGAGAAAGAAGAAGCTTCGAGGGAATTGTATGCATTACTGAGAAACATGGCTGATGGGATGGGATGGGATGGGATGGGATGGAATGGGATGAACATGCATGCATGTATTTGACTGTCCCCTTGAAAAGAAGTGAATTGAACGTGATGAGCAGTAAGATTCTCCAGTAACAGTGAGTCTCGGATCACGAATGCCCACTTGTTTTAAACCACGTGATTAATTAATCAGAGCACAGGTTCTGAATCACCTCAAAATTTTTCGTGTCTAAATATTTTTCCTCCGGCGCCGCCAGTGTTATCCGGCGAATCCTTCTCTCTGATCCTCACGGTTCTCTATCTTCTCCTCGAGGTTTTCAGTGTATCACTATACCGCTTGAAAGCCCGGAAGACAACCGTCCCAGAGCCGCCGCACACAGCCATATCGGAGCCCTCACGCGCCGCCCAAAGGTCCGACAATTCCGCCACTGCCGTCCAGCCACCAGCCGCCACGGTGGTCCGATTGCTTTTCTCAGGCCACTGATCGATAGATCTGCTCCCCAGAATTCCAGAACAGGCCTCAGATCCTCCATAGGAGGCTCCACGCGCCTCCACGCGCCCCTAGAAGTTCCGCGCGTCAGATCCACGAGCCAGTCCAAGCCTCCTCCGTTCGCGCGTGTACCACACGCGTCGTCGCACCCACGTGCCACGCCATCCTTGCCACGTCAGCCCTAATTGCCACGTCAGCATAGCCACGTCAGCCATATGTGCCACGTCATCAGCGCCACGCCGCTAGTGCCCTGTCATCAGTGCCACGTCACCAGTGCCACGTCAGCCTGTGTGCCACGTCATCAGTATAAAGTCAGACATTGCCACGTCAGCGTTGACTTTGACCGTTGACTTTTGTTGACTTCCAGAGTTGACCAGGTGCTTTCTTACCTATTTTTTCGTCCTGATTTCATATTTGTAGTCTGTTTTTGCATTTGAGCCTTCCAGATGGCACAAAACGAGATTTTTCATCATGTTCAGACTGTATTGGATGGAACAAACTATATGTTGTGGTCTCAATCTATGCGCAGCTTTCTTAAAGGCGCAAGCTTTGGCTTTATGTCACTGGGGATATCCAAAAGCCAGTTAAAAAGGATTCTGAGGCAGATGAGGCTTTTACCACTCGTCTTATTGATTGGGATAGCAAACATCATCAGATTCTTACATGGTTCCGTAATACCACTATCCCATCTATTTCTGCACTCTTTGGCAGCTTTGATACCATGTTGAGAATAAGGTTGTATATTGAATCACAAAATATAATGTACAGAAGAGGCCTATATATAGGCGAATAATACAGACCTAGTAGAATAAGGAAAGGTAAACCTAGTAACCCTAGAATACCAAAGAAGGTAAATAATAATAATATAATATTATCTAACAGTAGCCACCCGATGAAAGAAGAGACTAGCTAGATATCTGTATATGGATTATGGATATACTATCTTTTAAATGTTATATGATGTGGTTAAGTTTAATCAAATAAAAAAAATGAGCAAATCAAAATTCTTTAATTAGAGATAAAACCGAATTTGATTAAATTTTGTATCCTACACATATCTTAGTATTTTGACCATAACTTTCGGCGCAAGAATCGAATTGAAGTGAAAGCAGTGGCATTGGAAAGTTAACTTGAAATTCTAAAAATATTTGTGAAATACAATTTGTATAATTCGGACATTTGAGATATTGAGTGTTAGGGTTAGTCTCTCTTAGAGTAAAATGTTGTGCCTTCATCACAGATCATCACCAACGTAAAAAGCCTATAGGAGTTCCGATAAAGGAGATTGAGTAGAAGAATGGTTTCAGACATTCTGGGGAGGGCTAGTGCGGTGGACGGCTAATGGGTCACTTGTCTTATGCAAGACAGTGTCAACTTCAAAGGTTTTGTAAGTGTAAACTTCTTATAATCCTCATTTTTCTATAGTAATTGATTTATTGGGTATGGCTACCTTGGAGAGGTTTTACTTTTAGAAAGTTCTCTAAAATGTCTCCGCTTCGTCACCCAAATATTTGTGTCTATTTGATTTACTGTTCTATATATTTTGGTGAATAATTGGTTGTGATTGTTTAATTTTTAATTTCGAATTATTTTTTATAAACACCTAGTCTAGGTGTATTTTGGAGTCTATTTATATTTTCAAAAAATTAAAAATTAAAATATTTTGAAAATTTATATATAAAATACTAAGAGATTGATGACATTGCAAACTTTTTAAAGTGGACAAAGTTTTCCTCCAAACTGTGTTGGAAGAATTTTCTGCAACTTAATCTATAAAAATGACATGTATCCTTTAAACATGTGAAATGCACATATTTTTTTAATAGCAGGAAAAAAGTTGAAATAAATTTTACTAAAAACTTATATAAATCTCATATATTATTAAAAAAAAATGGACACATGTAATTTTTATAAACTACGTTGGAAGAAGTTCATCCAATCCAGTTTGAAGAAAAACTCTATTATTTTTTTTTTTTTAGGAAAAAGTTGAAACCTTATTAGAATCATTGTGCTAGAGCAAATTGCTCTAACAAAATAGTCTCGGAAATACAATCTGGACATTCACTCCATACAATATCCACTCCATTTTTGGCAGCAAACTTAGAAAGAGAGTGTGCAGCCTAGTTCCCTTCTCTAAAGCTCATTTTCCAACTGGTGAACATATGGAGTTCAATCTTGATATCTTCCACAACATGACCCAATCGACTCCAATCATCCTCTTTGCAATTAACAGCATCTACAAGATTTTTAGCATCCCCTTCCAGATGCACATGAGTGAGCCCCATTTCCCGGCATAAGTCTATAGCCACCAGTTCCGCCATTGATTCAGCTGCTATCGGTGAAGGGTTCCCACCACGAGAGAAACATCTTGCCACTACCACTTGTCCATAGCAGTCTTGTATCACCACCCCATCTCCCATTCGCCCCTCCTTGCAGTTCAAAACAGCATCCCAGTTGGCTTTTACCCATCCCAGACTTGAAGCTTCCCATTTGTTTGGACCCTCAAGGACGTTGTTGTGCATATTCGTGGGCCTCTCGTCCTGAACAGCCTTGAAATCTTCCAAAGCCCGTTTTGCTTGGTTAAAAATGGTGGTCGGATGAGAGAACAATCCACCATGTAATATATCATTACGTCTCAGCCAGATCCTTTTGGCTAGCCCGGCAAATAAGGTCATCTCATCTTGGGTACACTTTTGAAATATCCCTTCCACGACCTCTAGAAAACTAGGACCAGCAAAACAACTCTTTTGGAATTTTACAGGGCCCATACCCCATACATCCGAAGCTGCCAGGCATTGCCATAAAATGTGAAAACTTGTTTCCACCATGAAGCCACAGATTGGGCACTTAGGATCTTGAATTACCTTCCATTTGAGGAGATTTTCTCGGGTAGGGAGGATGTCATGACAAGCTCACCACATAAAATTTTTTTCAACGTTCGGACACGCCAAGCCCCACAGCTTTTTCCAAACTTGATTGGCCCCCTGCTAGAGGAGCTTGCAACTGAACCCGTTACATCATTTTTCAACTGCATATGGTAAGCACTATTGACAGAAAAAAATTTCGTTTGCAGTACCTCTCCAAATGAAGGTGTCCGGCTAGTTTGTGCGGCTAATAGGAATGGATTGGATCAACTGGACCTCCCCCTTGGAAAAAATTCGCTCCAATAATTGGTCATTCCCCACCTTCAAATCTGCATCAATTGATTCCTTCATAGTGGCATCCAAACTAAGGACATTTGTTGGAGAGATTATTCAGAACGTTGACGGGTTAGAAATCGACCTATCCTTCCATATTCAAACAGTAGCCCCATTCCCAATACGCCAAAATAGATCCTCCTTTAACATATCACAAGAGCTATGTATACTCCATGCAAAGGACAGCCTTGCACCCACCTTGGCATCTAGAATAGACCCATCCGGATAATACTTTGCTTTCATGATCTTCACAACTAAGCTCTCCGGTTCCTTCCATAGTCTCCAGCTTTGTTTCACTAATAGGGCCCTATTAAAAAGATTGAGATTCCTAAAGCCGATTCCACCTGAAGCTTTGGCCATACCCATCTTCCCCCAACACATCCAATTAATTCGGGTCTCATTTTCTTGGTGACCCCACCAAAATTTTCGCATTTGAGAATTGATATTCAAACAAAGACCTTTTGGCAATAGAAAAATACCTATATAGTAAGACAAAATTGCCTGAATTATAGCCTAGTAGAATTTCCTTACCAATTTGGGATAAAAATTTCAGCTTCGAATCTTGTAGTCTTTTCCACACCGGGTCTAAAATGCCCTTGAAAGCTGCTGTGCGTGATTTTCCCACCAAAGCTGGGAGACCCAAATAAGTGTCAAAACGTTGGGTAGCTGGTACTCCAACAATTGCCAAAATTGCTTTCTTATCCACCATTGCCGTATTTTTGCTAAAAAACAGGGAGGTCTTATTATTGTTGAGCCGCTGGCTTGACGCTTTTTCATAAAGTTGCAAAATATTATGCAATCTTTCCCATTGTGTGACACTGGCCCTGCAAAATAATAGACTGTCATCCACGAAGAACATGTGGCTTATTTGTGGGCCCCTCCTAGAAGTAGCTACCCCCGTCAAAGCCCCCGCCCCATTAGCATTATTTATCAATGAACTCAGAGATTCTGCACATAAAAGGAACAGATATGGGACAAAAATTTAAGGACAGAAATTTCCTCCAAACTAGTATGAAGAAAATATCCTCCAACCTATTTAAAATAGTGCCAAGTGTCTATAAACATTTAAAAGATACATTAAATTCTTAACATCATTAATAATAGTTTACTAACTTATACTAAATTTAATGTGCATCTTAAATGTTTATAGATACTTGGCATTATTATTATTTTTTTTTTGAAAAATATGAAACTTCCATTGATGAAATTTCATGAGCATACAGTTCTGAAAAATCATAGCCAAAAGCTATGAAGGTTACAAAATCATAAAAATGACTTTAAGCTTCCACTAAACCATGTAATTATATTTAAGGAACATATCTACTTCGTGCATACTAGATCTAGGACATGGGTAGCTCAAATACAAAATAAAAATAAAAAAACAACTAGAAACTAAAAATTCGGCCGTAAGAATTAAGCCTCAACACCGATCTACTCTGTCCTCAACCCGAAGGCTAGGACAAACAAAATAAAAAAACAAAAAATAAAAAGCCCACAAGCAGCAACGGAGCAACACGACATCGTAGACATCCTTTCAGAAGACACACCTTGGCTGAAGAAGACGATCAGATCTAAGATTGAAGATATTAGGTCTGGATCTAGATCTAGATCTATAAACTAGATTTAAAGTAACCTGCCAGAAACGAAGACCAGTGGAGCCTACAGAGAAGGCACCGAGCACTGCTATTGTGAAAGGGGAGAAGGGAAGATCTAGATCTAGATCTTCCCTCTTCTTGAAGTTTTTCTTGGTGTTAGCTAGAAGAAAAGAGAGAAAAATTCTAAAGAGAATACAGAGCCTCTCTCTGGAATATAATCTACTTGGCACTATTTTCAATGGATTGGAGGATATTTCCTCCCGATTAGTTTGGAGAAAATTTCTATCCTTATTTTAAAGTCTCAATATTTTTTATTATATATATATTATTATAATTTGGGCCTTAATTAAAGAGCATTGACTAACCTTTTAACTATAATTGGAGCCCTTCTTTTTATGTGCGTGACTTTTCATCTTTCTTCATTTCTCTCTTTAATATCTCAATATTTTGCACATTGAATTCTTTTCATCTTTCAGTTGGTAATGTTTTTTTTTGGTAAAGTCCACTTACCCCCCTCAAACTACCACTACATTGACAATGTCCCTCCCAAACTTTTAATTGAGACAATGTTCCTCACAAATTACCACTAGAATGACAATGTCCCCCTTCCATCAAATAAAACTGTTAATACTAACGGTAGAGGCATCATGTGCATGTCATGTGCACACATTTGACTTTAAAAATACTATCATACCCTTATTTGACTTAAAATGACCGCAATACCCTCCTACTTTAATGTGTCTTTTCATTTTTCATCTTGCAGAATTATTACCAAATTTTCACGCAAGATATCCTGCATCAAACAAGGTATGTCCACTTATCAAACCTTTAGGGTTTAGCCTTTGCCAACAGTGACATATGCATCCAACAGTGATGCAATAAAAGTATTTTCCCGCATAGCCCTTCCATAGCCAACATTGACGCAGGACATCCTGCAAGGTATGACTTAGCCTTTGCCAACAGTGACATATGCATCCAACAGTGATGCAGTAAAAGTATTTTCCCGCATAGCCCTTCCATAGCCAACACTAACGCAGGACATCCTGCAAGGTATGACTTAGCATGTAATATATATATATATACAAGAAATTTGGTCATTAGCAACCAAATTATTAACGGCGACCCAAAAGTTGCCGCTAATGAGGGGTCATTAGCGGCGACTTTTAAAAGTTGCCGCTAAAGAGAGGCCATTAGCGACGACAATAAAGTCGCCGCTAATAGCGGTCGCTAAATACCAAAATTGTTGATATTTAGCAGCAACACTAATAGCGGCCGCCATTATTGCCGCTATTTACTACTCATCAGCGGCAACATTACAAAGTTGTCGCTATTAGGGACTCAATAGCCGCGACTCGCATTGCCGCTATTTAAACACAATCATTGGCAACAAACTATTGCCGCTATTATGAGCGCAATAGCGGCAACTTTGGTAGTTGCCGCTAATCATCCTGACAAAAAACAAATAAAAAAATAATAGGCCTATTAGCGGCGACATAAAATTGCCGCTATTGGGGGATCAATAGCGGCAACTTTGCCAGTTGACGCTAATGGTCTTTACAAAAAAGGGGAAAAAAAAGAAGATCTATTAGTGGCAACATAAAGTTGCCGCTATTAAGTGCCTAATAGTGGCAACTTTTAAAGTTGCCACTATTGGGAGATCAATAGCGGCAACTTTACCAGTTGCCGCTAATGGTTTTTACAAAAAGGGAAAAAAAAATAGACATATTAGCGGCAACATAAAGTTGCCGCTATTAAGTGCCTAATAGCAGCAACTTTCAAAGTGGCCGCTATTGGGGGATCAATAGCGGCAACTTTGGCAGTTGCCGCTAATCGTCTTTACAAAAAAGGCAAAAAAAAAAAAAGGCCTATTAGCGGCAACATAAAGTTGCCGCTATTAAGGGCGTAATAGCGGCCACTTGAAAAGTTGCCGCTAATAGTCCTAACAAAAAACAAATTAAAAAATTAGACTTATTAGTTAATAGCGGCAACTTTGGCAGTTGCCGCTAATCATCCTGACAAAAAACAAATAAAAAAATACTAGGTCTATTAGTGGTGACATAAAGTTGCCGCTATTAAGTGCCTAATAGCGGCAACTTTATAAAGTTGCCGCTATTGACCCCTCAATAGCGGCAACCTTAGTAGTTGCCGTTATTTACCATTGAGAAAAAAAAAAAAATTATAAATATTGGGGCGATGCTATTAACCCTAGATATATAATAGAAAAGATTATTTACCAAAAATTCACCTCCAATAATATGTCATTATTTCTTTTATATTAATTATTGGTGAATTTTTTCTATTTTCTATTCTTTTTTTTTTTTTAATAGAAAATCAGTATTTATTTTTTTCTTTTAAAGAAAACAAATTCTCCTATTAATTATTATTGAAGTTTTCTATTTCTTGTTCTTATTTAAATGTTTGATCAAACAATCGACCGATCTTGGTGAATTAATTCGATTGATCATGATAAGATCAAATGATCGATCGATCCAAGTGAATTAGTTCGATTGATCGTGATATGATCAAACATCGATCTTAATGAATTAGTTCGATTGATCATGATAAGAACAAATGATTGATCGAACATCTGATTGATCCTAATGAATTAGTTCGATTGATCATGATAAGAATAAATGATTGATTGAACATCCGATTGATCCTAATGAATTAGTTTGATTGATCGTGATATGTTTAAATGATCGATCAAACATCCGATCGATCCTAATGAATTAGTTCGATTGATTGTGATAGGATCAAATGTTCGATTAAACATCCGATCAATCCTAATGAATTAGTTCGATTAATCGTGATAGGATCAAATGTTCGATCAAACATCTGATCGATCCTAATGAATTAGCTCGATTGATCTTGATAAAATCAAATGTTCGGTCGATCTTACTGAATTAATTTGATTGATCGTGATAGGATCAAATTATCGATCAAACATCCGATTGATCCTACTGAATTAATTCGATTGATCGTGATAAGATCAAATGATCGATCAAACATCCGATCAATCCAGGTAAATTAGTTCGATTGATCGTGATATGATCAAACGATCGATCAAACATCTGATCGATCCTAAGGAATTAGTTCGATTGATCGTGATAGGATCAAATGATCGGTCAAACATCTGATCGATCCTTGTGAATTAGTTCGATTGATCGTGATAGGATCAAATGATCGATTAAACATCCGATCGATCCTAATGAATTAGTTCGATTGATCGTGATAGGATTAAATGTTCGATTAAACATCCGATCGATCCTAGTGAATTAGTTCGATTGATCGTGATATGATAAATTGATAAATCAAACTGGATACAATTGAAGGTTCAATCGAACATTCAATTGAACTGTAAGCTTTTTATATTATCTTAGTGCCTTGGTTATATTGATCTTATAATATTTTTGGATTTTGTATTATTTTATAATTAATTATAAGATAAATATCAACTTAATGATCTTTATCATACAAATTTATTAAACAGAAATTTTTAGTTAATATTATAATAATAAAAACATATTACAAGAGAAAAATTAAAAAAAAAAAACACAAATATAAATAAATAAATAAATAAAAATTAAAAAATTGTAAGTATAATTTTTCTTTAAAAAAAAAAAAAACTCCAAATAGCGGCGACATATTGGATCGTCACTATTTGAGATAATTAGTGGCGACTCTTTTGATTGTGCCAAATAAAATTAGCGCCATCTCTGAAATTGGCGCTAATTTTCTGAAATTTTCTAAAATTTTCATACCATTTTTTTTTGTTTTCTGACTCAAAGTTCCAAAATCACTCTGACTCAAAATAAAATCACTCTCTCACTCGATCTCTCTCTCATTCACTTCGAGAAACAGCGAAATCAAACCTCGGAGAAACAGCGAAATCAACAAGAGAGGAAGAGGAAGAGGAAGAAGAAGAAGAAGAAGAAGAAGGAGAAGGGGAAGATAGACGGACCTAGATTGGATCGAATCGGATCCGACCCACATACGCACATCCTCCTGGTATGTACGGGTACCTGTTCATCTTCTTCTTTCTTTTTTCCTACCCACCCTAACCCACGGCACCCCCAAATCCTGGAAAAAAAAGGCTCCTCCTCCTCCGTCTTAGAAGGCTGCTCCTCCGCCGTCACTGACTCACTTAGATAGAATAACTGAAAACGAAAAAAAAAAAAAAAAAACCTATTTCATTGACAAGCATTCACACACTAACCTATTTCATTGACAAGCATTCACACACTAAAAGATGCACTGGTTGATAGGTTTGCACTTCATAATATTTTCTTCTTATCAATTCTTAAATTTTTTTTCAGGTGTGATGCAAAGGCACTAGATGATTCTCTTTGCAAACATGTAATTGTAGCCGGTGATGAACCCATAACAAAATGTCTGGATCCAGAATCTGTAGCTGTTCAAAGAGATGTTTTGGCTAAAATTGTCTATGCGAGGTTGTTTGACAGGTAAGATATATACCCTTTGAAGATTATTCAGTGGGGTGTTTCTTAACATTACTAGTTACTTTGTTCAAATTTGGGCTGTAAATTGAACTGTGGAATATCCTTCTTTGATTCTACAGGCTTGTGGATAAGATTAATAGTTCAATTGGTCAAGACCCTGAGCCAAAGTATTTAATTGGGGTGCTGGATATATTTGGTTTTGAGGGTTTCAAGACAAACAGGTGCTTAACCGTATGCCTTATCTTTTTACATTGAAAGATATAGATATATTAGTTTCATTAAATTCTAAATGTCATTGGAGCTTTAAAAGAGCAATTTCCTATTCTCTGGTTGAACATTCTAGAGCATGTATTATACTTGTTTAATAATCTTATCATTTCAGATCTTCTTCTGTGAATTTGTTCTAACTTCCAGGAGTAGCTAGCAATAGAGGTGACAGCAGAAGTTTCTTTTTGGTGCTTATTGTCCTGTCCTAATGTTTTGTGAATATGTGTGGTTCTTACTTCTTTAGATGAAAGAAAAGGGAAAACTTGCATATATGGAATTTTTAGTCTTATTATTGTGCAAATTGTGAGTCATTTACTTTTCTGCTGAGGAGAATGTCAAAAGTGATCTAAAATTAATTTGTTGACGCTGGATTCAACCAAAAAAAAAAGAGAGAGAGAGAGAGAGAGAGGCAAGAGCGGCACCGGCGAGAGACGGAGAGAGAAACTAAAAATGAAACAAAGAGAAACTGAGGAAAAGACTCCAAAGAGGGATCAGGAATTTTTTTTTTTTTTGTAATACAGGAAAGTGAGCACATGGGGCCATGGGAAAAAGTTAGGTGGGCAGTGGGACTATGGGAGTGGGTGACAAGAGCCCTATGGCCGTGGGTGATTTTTTATTTTTTCATAAAAGTGGTCCCAGTTTTGTAACTACATTAATTATTGAAATTTGGTTGAAGATTCTAATATAGTTGATTATATTTACTAGCTCAAAATCATGTCAACTACAATTTAATTTGTTTTTATATTTCTTAACACAGAACAACAGCTCGTCGATGGAGAACCATTTAGAAGCGGTGCAAAATCGCTTAACGCAAGTTGCACTTTTGAGGTTAGTTTTATAAGTTCAATTCTTAATCAAAGTGGTATTCTTGCCAACTTTTATGATGGTCTATTATTTGATGACAAATATTCCATTTGTAGGGTCAGCGTCAAGCTTATATGATCTCTTATGTTTAGACACACCAAGTTGGAGTAGCGAAACAGATCGATGTTCATCTTCCAGTATGTTGAGACTTGATGTTTTAATTTCTTGTTTAAGAAAATTTGGACTAGCTTATCAACCTTTTTCCTAGTCCTTGACCCATGTGGTGGTAGTTTGTGTCATTCTTAAAGTTTATCAAATTATGAATGCCAATTGGTAATTGAAATAAATGAGAAACACAAAGGCCTATCCAACAAATTATGAACATATTATATGGTCAGTTCCTAGCAAAGATTAGTGCTCTAGAGGTAAGTTTATTGTCACTACAACATATTAAAGCTCCTGTTCCTCCTCCAAATCTTAGCTTTTCAAATGGGAGGTCAGGTATTTATTCTTTTACCGGATGTTTATGAAATTCTTGTTTCATAGGTCAAAGTACACTTTATTGGTATTCACCAGTGAAATTCATGTTCTATTCATAGATATGGGCTCTCAAAATCATGGAATTATTTTGATCATGAGTCTAGCTCATACACTGATATGATATTTACCAAACTAGATGATTATTCATGTCATATTATCTCCGAAATCTGAATTATTCCTTTCACTGAATGATTTTTATTCTTACACAACTTTCTGGCCAAAAATTTTGATAGCTTGCTTTCTTACATGTACTCTTCATAAAGTACTTAAATGCTTTGATGTTTGATCTGCAACTCTGTGTATAGGAAATGATATCTCCTTCGGTGTCTTCTAAACAAATCGCTTGATAAAGTTCAAGCAGCAATTACAAGTTGGAAAAGAATTGTTAATATAGTATTTCTCTTAATCCAAAAGCCATTATCTTGTTTCTTGATAGTTGTCTAATTACATGCATGCACGCTAGAGCTGGGTACAGCACATACTCGTAGACATTGGGAATTTACAGAGGCCAATGAATTATAATTCTCTCCTTTTTTCTTTTTGGATGCTAAAGATAAAAAGCTAGAAATTATCAGTCTTTTTCACAAGAGTGTTTTATGTGCTGGATCCATGCATGCAGCAGTACATGTCGATCTGGTTCATTTATTGCTCAGAAACTTGAAATTTCCCTCCAAAGTTTCTGTCTTGCTCAGAAACTTGTTGGTGTTGTAAGCAATGCATGGTATGTAGATCTGCTAGGAGTTATTGTTTGAACTTCTGGAATTATGCTTATGTTTCTTGTTACATCCCTATTAGTTCTTCAATGTATATAAGATCGTAGACACTTGAGTTTACAAAAACTTGGTTCACTATTTACTCCATTGTAGCATGATAGCATCATCTGCTTGTCTAAGTACAAAACATGGACATGTACTACTTGCACATAATTGATTCACTATTACTCATGCTTTTCAATTTTAGATTTTCACAGTTTTATAATCTATCTAATTAAGAGAATTTTAATTCAATTGCAAATTGCAACACTGTATGTACTTAATCGTGTCCTTTACAGATTATCTCAGGATTGCAGAATTTCAATAAAGACAATGTTGCTTCAGTTGTTACTGCTGCAGAGAAGGTAGGTTTGATGTTACCTTCTAGATTATCCTAAGTCACAAGAACAAGGCCTTAATTAACAATTGATGAAATATGCGGTACTGTAAGCAATTTTCATGCATTTCATGAGGTTGATTTAATCATTTAATTAGTATTGTAATACTTTTTTTCTTCTTCAATATTTTGGTTTTTCATATATTGTAAGAACTACATCACAGTTGTTCAAGTTGTCTATGTATGAACAATTAAAAGAAATTGATTGTAAACCACATTACTATCCATTGTAGTAGAAGCTAGTAATTGCCTTAAAACTTTGTTATTTTTCTTACAAGCAAAATTTGGTGAATAGTTCTCTCAACAGTTGACTCTTTATTTAATCTGTAGCAGTGCATATGTGCTTTAACTTTGCTATTTCCCTAACATCAAGATATTAATTTGCTTCTTTACCAGAGTGCAATTTGCATACTGTTTTTTTGTTTCTTTTTGTTGAACGTCACTGACCTCCCAAACTTATAGCTCACATTATCATGTCATCATACCTACAGGGGGGAGCAACTCGTGGATATAGCTTGTGACCCAGAGTTAGTGAAGCTTGCCATCAGTTTAACTTCTCTCCCAGTAAATTCATATTCTCCAAACGGCATTTTTGATCATTTGCTTTCATATTGTACATTCGAGGAAGAGATTCTAATTATTTTTGGTAATCGCATATTTGCTTGTACTTTGTGGCACATAAATGTAATTTGATAAACAACAATTTTAGATCAATAACAGGAGAGGGGTGAGGGAAAAAAAAAAAAAAAAGCAGAACCAAAGTGAAGAATACCGGAACTCCATATGATGTGTTTAAGCTTCAAAATTTGAGTGTTCTGTTATTTATGATGAATCAATATATCATCAGCAACCCCATTAAACCAAGCATCATTACTTTTATTGAGAAGATTCTAATGGACTTATAAATATGTTGAAAATTTTATAGCGTAATTTATTTTTGTGAACTGAATATGCATTCCCTTTGCAGAGAATTTCTGGTCTTAGTATGGTTAGCATATGCGCAGTTTTAGATTTTGGTTCTAACCAATCAGAAAATTAGTTTTTTTTTTTTTTTTTTTTTTTTTTTTTTTTGGGGTTTAGATCGGGGTTGAGTGAGTGATTGGGTGGGTTCCTGAATACTTCAATTGCTTTGTGTATCTTGTTCCCATTTTTATTTTCTGAATGATTTAACTGAATTTTGATGATTTGTTAGGTTGATTAAAATATTTTGAATTTATTCCTAGGATTTGGGAGGAAGAAGTCATTTATAGCTCGCATCAAGTGCAATTAATAAGAGTTTCTGTTGTTTTGTGAATTTTGAAATGATCTCTGAGTTGATCACAGAGTATGAATTTCTATGTTGCTACCAAGGATTGGTGATAATTGTCAACATGCTTGCTGAAGTGGGATAGGAGCACAAGCTTTGAATAAGATAAACATATTCAATAAAGCATTCTAGTGTGAGATAAAAGAGGATTATGATTTATTAGATATTCTTAAAAAATCCCAAAGAAAGAAGGACTGAATTTGTTCTTGTGGAATTTGTCAAATATATGTTGAGGAGATTCTTGCTTTTGTTGATACTGACATTTGGCACTGTTTTTTCCGTCCTTTTCTTCTCTTGGGCCTCAACACGGTTTGGTAGACATCATAGCAAGTGAAAGAATGTGGTTCTAAACGTTCAACTACTTTAAGAGTCCCACTTTTATTCTATTCTTGACAGAGAGAGGAGAGGAAGAATTAGGGTAGAGTAAAAAGTAACTTGAAAGTACCCGTGCAAGTGCTTCCTGTTATGATGTGAATGCCTGCTCCATGGTCATTACAAATTAGTGTAATTTCTTTCCTATTATGTTCATATGGAAGCTTAGAAAGAGGAATATATATATATATATATATTTTCTGTAGTACTCTAACCTAATGATGTATTTTCTGTAGGTTATCATTTGTTTTTTGGTTTCAATTTCAATCTGAGATATGTAATAATTTAATGGTGGGTAAAGTTTAGTTTTGCTGATGTCAAATATTTTTTTTGTGTGATTTAATTATTGCAGTTGCTGGTACTTCTTCCCATCCTTGCACTTTCAGAAAGGTCTCTCTCTCTCTCTCTCACACACACATTTTGTAGCAATGCAGATTATTGATTAATTGAAAGTGCCATTGATTCTGCAACAAGAGTCTGTTATGGAATAGGTTGCCTTTCCTGTTTCTTATTATTGAGTTGTTTTATGTTGTTATGCATCACTTTTTCCATAAATTTGATGTAATTAGCAAGAAGCTGAATATGAAGAGGAAGCTTCTGAGGAAGAAGGATCTCAAAAAGGATTTGAAGAAGAATCTGAAGGAAATAATGAAGTTAGTAATAATGACCAGCTTTTACTTTGATGGCTTTATTGTGCTTATGTTTTGGATTGTTTTATGGGTGTTGCTCATCAACATGATTCCATTGTCTTTTTCTCAATTAATGTTTAGCAGAAGCTGAAAGGCACTCAAGGTATTATCCAGATTGAAAATCCTAATTTGGTAAAGCCAAAGTCCTTGAAAGCCAGAGATATCGATGTAAGTTCCACCAAATTTTCTCATGCATTCTTCATTTATTAACTTATGCCAAAAAAAGAAGTAATGTTTTTTCTTCCTATGCAGTTGGGGAAAACAACTGAACTTTCAAGGCGTGAAAGGTTTGTTAATGGTCACTTTTGTTCTTCAAGAGGACAATTTATGTTCTATTTTGAAGTGGGAGTCCATATTTTTTATTATTTTTTTAAATATATCTTTGTGGTTTTCTTTGATTCTTTTTCAGTCCTATGACACAAATCTTCTGTGGAGTACATACTTCTTTATACTTTTAACAGATTTGTATGTAAAGCAATTGTATTTATTATCAACTTTTGTGTATCATGCAGAGAGGAGATAGAGAAACAAAAAGCTCATGAGCGATATATGAAATTGCAAGAACAGGGGAAAACAGAACAAGCTAAGAAAGATTGAGGTAATAAATCATGATAAATTACTCCTTTTCACTTTTAATTGTCGGTTCTAAGTGGTGGTGTGTGTAATGTAGGTTATGGATATTATTTTTAAAGATACAGATAAAACTTGGCTTGTAAAATTATTTTTTTCATCAAATTACAAACTGATAAGATTGTATTGTAGTTACAAATACTTTTATTACCTCCTCCTTTCATGCTTCTATGTTGCTTAAAATTGACTGAATCATGATGTCTGATTGACTAAGATTAAATAGAAAGTTGTTCTCTTCTACTCCATGAGGAGGTATATAGCTGTTTGAACAAGACCCTTTTTAAGTAATGTATTTTTCTTGTATTCTTGCTTTTGAATAATGTTATTCTGGAGTTTTTTCTTTCCTAGTTCAAGCGTGTAGTGTTTGCATATGAATTCTTTCTCTCTCTTCTAGGCATCACAGAAGCATTACTGCACTTACAAGCACATACGCGGGAAAGAGAATATTGATGAAGAATGGTGCACTTTTGACCTATATGGCTTTTTTGTTATTTTGTTTTTATAAATAAGATTCCTTTCTTTTTTCATAACTGAAAATGGTTTTGGAAATTTCCAGTAAATTGTTTTTGAGTAATTGAGAAGTAGGATGTCCAGAATTTAAGTGAGTTATATCTGTTGTCCTATATGCTCTGTAAATCTTGGTTATCTTTGTTTACACTATGATGTATTGCACGTGTATATATATATATATATATATATATATATATGTGTGTGTGTGTGTGTGTGTGTGTGTGTGTGTGTGTGTGTGTTTTTTTTCAATAGCAGCGACCCTTAGGTCGCCGCTGTTGAGTTTCTATTTTTTAATTCATTAGCGGCAACTTTAAGTTGCCACTAATGATAGAGGAATAGTGGCAACTCCAAGTTGCCGCTATTGACTTTTTTCAATTTTTTTTTTTTTTTTTTTTTTCAATTTTCTTATATCATTAGCGGCGACGCTAATAATAGACAAATAGCGGCAACCGTAAGTGGCCGGTAATACTGGAGAAATAGCGGCACCTATGCGTTGCCGCTAATGATAGAGGAATAGTGGCAACTCCAAGTTGCCGCT
>NC_081543.1:32552990-32556748 GCF_901000735.1 Corylus avellana | reverse complement strand
TTAATTTTTAATTTTTAATTTTCTTATATCTAAAGTCGCCGCTAATGACAGACAAATAGCGGCAACTTAAGGGTCACTGCCAATGATATACAAGTAGCGGCAACTTAAGGGTTGCCACTAATGATATACAATAGCGGCAACCATAGAACCATTTTGAACCATTTTTTCCGGCAAAAAAAAAAAAAGTATTAGCGGTGACCTAAAGTCGCTGCTAATGAGTTGTCATTAGTGGCAATTTTAAAAGTCGCCGGTATTTAGCTTTATCGTCCACTTACTACCAACCACCAAATAGCAGCTGTGTGTTGCCGGTATTGGTAAATAGCGGCAACTTGGGGTCGCCGCTAATGACCACAATTTTTGTAGTATATATATATATATATATATACCGATCCACTGAATAGTTCTACTTTCTTGTATACTATGAAATAATATAATACTGCATTTTTTTTTTTTTTTTTCGTTCTTACTGTGACCGCTCTTTAAGTATGGCAGTAAAAGACAAACAATTGATTTGAAAAAATAGATGATAGAAGGAATTAAGCTTTTGATTCATGGTTCAGCTAGTCTTTTTCTTTTCTTTTTTTTGTTATTATTATTATTTTTTAAAATTTTTAATTAGCGAACAACACAAGAAGACAAGTCATAAAGGTTTGTTTGCTTTCTAGTGGTCAAAGACAGCATTTTTTTATTAAACAATAAATAAAATATTAGGCAAATGATTTTTTATTTTTTTATTTTTTTGTTTGAGTTGTGTCTCATATCTTTTTTTACAGGTCATATGATGGCCGAACATAATTTACTATTTAAAGTATATCATGGGGGTAAGTTTAACCGAGAATCTAGTTGCATGTACTTGGGAGGAGATAATCATGTATATCCTGATGCATATGACTCAGATGAGTTGTCTTATTTGGAAATTGAAAAAATAGTAAAGACATGGGTACAAGCATGATGACCTAATATACTACAAAGAACTTGACAAAAGCCTTGTTGATGGGTTAAGACTCTTGTCTTCTGACCATGACATACTCGAAATGGTTCAGCACCATATAGGCCACCAGGTAGTTGTGTTATATTTGTTATCTTTTGAAGATAATGAAAACGAAGATGAGTTGATTGATGATGGTGATAGGCAACGTTCTAATAGGAATGATCCTGTTTGGTCTGAGGTACTTAGTAATGATGATGATGCTTTTGAAGTCGATGACGACGAGGAGTTAGAAGTCAATGATAATGAATGTCATGAGGTAGAAATTGATGCAGAGGGGGGTGAGGATGGAAGTGATGGATGTCATGAGTTAGAAGTTGATGCGGTGGGGGGTGATAAAAGCGATGTGGGTGATGGGTCACAAATGGTTGTGTACAACAGCTCAAATGTTGATGACACCTCAAATGCAGGCACATCTAAGGGTAAGGAAGTTCACTCATTCTCATCATCATCATCATCATCAGATGATGATGATAAGTCATATGATTATCCAAGTGATATATTGGAGTCCCCTCGTGGTAGTGATGAAGATGTGTCATCCCTACCTAAATGTGTGACTAGGTGTCGCACATTCCAAACAATTGACTTGATTAATCTAAACATGGAGAATGAACATAGATTTCCAGATGTGTATATGTTCAGAGAAGCTATTAGACAATATAATGTATTAAGGGGGAAGGATATAGTTTTCAAGAAAAATGATAAGGATAGGGTGTGTATAGTGTGCAAAGATAGTAGTTGTGAGTATAGAGTATATGGGCGTCAAGTGAAGGGCGAAGAGACATTCCAAGTAATGTCTTTGAATCCGAAGCATTCATGCTTGAGGCGATACAAGAATAATATCATAACTTCTACTTGGATAACTGATAAATTAATGGGTGAGTTTAGAACCCAACCTGATTTGCCAATAAAAGCCCTCCAAGAAAAGGTAAAAGATAAGTGGAATGTTGATGTGAATGATAGAAAGCTTTATAGGGCTAGAAGAAAGGCAAAGTCAAAAATATTTGGGAAGTTAGATGAACAATACCATTGATTGTGGGACTATGTTGCAACTATTAGGAAAACAAATGTTGGTAGCTGTGTATTGTTGAGGGTTGAAAGACCAATGTTTGAATTGCCACCAAGATTCCAAAGGATGTATATCTCCTTATCAGCCATGAAAGCAGGGTTCAAAGCAGGTTGTAGGCTTGTAATTGGGGTAGATGCTTGTTTTCTCAAGGGCCCTCATAAGGGACAACTCATAAGTGCAGTTAGCAGGGATGCCAATAATAACATGTACCCCATAACAATGGCAGTTGTAGAAGCTGAGACGAAAGACAGTTGGTTATGGTTCTTGGAAACACTTGTGGGTGATCTTGGTCAATGTGGCTTGACACATGGGTGGACTTTCATCTCAGATAGCCAAAAGGTCAGTTGGTTATAATTTGTTGCTATTTTTTTATGCTTTTGTATTGATACGTGTTTAATGTCTACTATATAACTATTTTTTGTTTGATATTTGTAGGGACTTATTCCAAGCTTTGCACAAGTATTGCCTATGTTTGACCATCGAACATGAGTCCAGCATTTGTACAATAATTTTAGAAATGATGGCAATCGGGGAGTATTACTAAAGGATAAACTTTGGAAGATAGCTACGACATATCGGAGGCTGAATGTCTTGCACATATAGAAGAATTGAAGCAAATGAGTCAAAAGGCGCATGATTACCTTGCAAAAGTTGATCCACGTACATGGTGTAAGGCATACTTCCATTCTTACTCAAAGTGTGACCTATTGGTCAACAACCTCTGTGAAAGTTGGAATGCCTACATTTTAAAATTCAGGGACAAGCCAATCTTACATATGTTCGAGAGGATTAGGAAGAAATTAATGAGGAGGTATCAAGTGAAGAAGGAGCGCATTAAAGCTATGAAAGGAAAATTTGGCCCAAGGATAGTTGAGAAGATTGAGACCGAGGGTGATAAAGCAGCTTATTGTACATCAACCTATGCTGGGAATGGATTATTTGAGGTAGATTGCAAGGGTAAAAGTTTTGTGGTTGACTTGGGGAAGAAAACGTGTAGTTGCAGGAAGTGGGAGATGGTTGGTATCCCGTGCGCTCATGCATTTTCAGCTATATTATATGATGGTGGAAATCTTGAGGATTATATTGACCACTATTATAGCAAGGAAATGCATTTAAAAGCATATGAGCCAATAGTGTGTCCTATGCCTAGTGAAGAGCAATGGGTTAAGACCGACATGGAGAAGATAGAACCACCTAAGTATAGAATAACACCTGGTAGGCCTAAAAAAGTAAGGAGGAGGGGGCCTGATGAGCCAAAGAATCCAAATAGGATTAGAAAAGGTGGTATTACTATGCAATGTTCAAAATGTAGAAAGGTGGGTCACAACACAAGAACATGTCCCGTTAAGAAGAGGCAAGATGCAATAAGGAAAGCTCAGAGAAATTGGACTGCAGAACATGCTAGAACAAACAGGAGTTTGGATGATGTAAGTTAAGCCTCATTCCTATAATGTACATATAACTGTTTTTTTTTTTTAAAGAAAAAAAAAAACCAGATCACAGTAATGCCACAATGGGACATACCATATGAGAGATCAGAGGTGATTTTACATTGTCTGAACACTATGAAGTTTTTTAGGGTAGTTAGTTTTTCAATTTCCTACAATGTAAATATAACTAATCTTTTTTTTAAAAAAAAAAAAAAAAAATCAAATCACACTAATGCCACAATGAGACTCAAAATACTAATCCATCAGTGTG
>NC_081543.1:32544869-32552890 GCF_901000735.1 Corylus avellana | reverse complement strand
CCTGAATGTAAATATCAAATATACGCCTTCCCAAGCTGCTATAGCTTTTATCTTCGATAAACATTATCTCCGCAAAATGGAGGTTTACCGTGTAATTTCCATTTCCCAAACAAAAAGCATAATAAGTAAGAGAGAGTGGAGAAATGCGTGCTTCCTTGTAAAGCTCAGAGAGACTAGATGAACTTTGCACAGTATAATTGTCGACATCGTCATTGTTATCCATGAAGTCACCAGTGCTGCTAAATCCCCAGTTTTGTGGACTCTTGTAGAATTTTGAAGGTCCACCTGGATTTGTATCAGCATCATATGCAGTACTTCCATTAATGGTAACTGGTCCTCCGCCGCAATTTATATAAAGATTGTATTCTGGGATAAAAACAACAACAAATTAGTAACAACAAAATAGGTAGGTGTAATAGAATTCATATTCATCAAAAAGGAAAGAAAGAAAATCTATTCACTACTTGATAAGTGCTAAAATATTCATATTTTCAGCCCTTAACTTGCATGTTTTAATCCTTTGGTTTTAGTTAATTAGGCCATTTTAATTCATTTTTGTGTTTTTTCATACTTTTGCAGGCTTTTGAAAGAAAATGAAGTAAACTAGGTGATTTGGGCTCAAAAAGAGAAGAGGAAGAAAATTGGAACTCCCTGACACTGCAATCAATCGCAGGGTACCTGCGATCGAGCGCAGTACCCGAGAGGACATAACACAAAGTAGGCCAGGAGCGATCGAGCACATGCCAGAAGAAGGATCGATCGCAGACCTACGATCGAGCGCACACGGGTTGTGATTGATCGCACCCGTGCGCATGAGACACACCAAGTGGCGGCCAGAATGTCCCTATTTCCATATTAGGGTTTTCCGACTCCCAATTGTAATAGGATTGAAACCCTACGAAATCCCTAGGGTTTACTACTTTTCCAAGGACTTCTAAAGCCTATAAATAGACTCTTAAGCCTTTAGAATAGATAGATTGGAAAATGAGAAGAATAGGAGCTCTTCAAGTTCAAGTTTCGAGTTTATTCTTTCCTTTCCTTTTTCTTTTATTTATGAAGATGTTTAACATTAATTTTATGTATAGCTAATTTAATTAGTAGGGCTTGATTGAAGCCCTAATTATGTTTAGTTAATATTTCAATATTGGCGTCTTTGTGATGATCTTATTGTGCTATTTAACTTGATTAATACCTGCTTACATGAATTCCTCATATGTGTGTGCCTGATCAACATATGCATATGGTACGGACTCGTTACTTAAATCAATTTGGATAGCCGAGTCCTGGGTTTAACATAAGTAACAAGAGATATCCACGCCGGATTCTAGGGTTAATCAACATGGGGAACCGGGAGTATACGCCATGCTCTAGGCCTCGTGTGTTTGTCGATTTCCATAGAGTAGATGCTTTCCTAAGGAACAACTTAGTATACACCATGCTAAATCCCTTAGAAAAGAAAAGAGTTAGAGTATACGACATGCCTAACTTGTTGCTTAGGGAAATCTATAGCTTAAGGAGTATACGCCATGCCCTTAGATTGACAAACATTAGATATGCAATCACTTTTTTAAAGCATTGGCATATTGTTGTGTTAGCTAAATATAATTAGTGGTGGATATCAAAGCCCTACCTTTTATTATCATCACTTAGACAATCAATCTTTGTTTTTACTTAAGGAATTTATTTTTAAACAAGAATTCAGCAATCCTCGTGGGAATGATCCTGTACTTGCACCATATACTACTATGTTGATCTTGTGCACTTGCAGGTAAAACGTACAATTATTTACCTATTAATTTAGGTAGATATTTTGCACATCACTACTTTCAATTGATTAGAGATGAGTGGGGAGAGGAAATATATGGCATTTCAACTTACTTTGATCAGTACAAGGAAAGCTTCTCAAACATGAAACCAGGCCACTGTTGGAACAATCATGGTCCAAAACAAGTTATTATTGAGATCAAAATTGGATTTGTGTTTACTCATATCAAGGCAACACACAAGAAAGTTAATATGATAAAATTTTGTGATGCATAGATTTGATAGATGAAGTTGATACTTACGAGTTATTTCCAGTCAAAGAGCTTGCAAACAAGTTCCTGCAGAAAATAACAAGAGAAAAGCCTAGTGAGTATGCCCATCAGCGCTTGCATTCAGACAAACATTTTTAGAAGAAAGTCTTACACACTACTATTTTGACAACTTGGTTCTCCATCCGTAAATTTGTTATATGAAAGATCACTGCACACAAAAGAAGTAACATGATTCATTATCTTCCATAATTTTTTTTTTTTAGAAAAATTACATTGACCAGAAAACTTTTATTATATTTCGAAGAGATGATAATATTCAGATTGAATTTTTCTCTTACCTCATTCTATACAATCCAAGAGAGTAAACTTAAGCAGAAAAACGACAAGCTCTTTCAAGCACTCATAAGGGGATTAGCTGCTAATCAATCATCATAAGCTAAGCAAATACTGCCTATAAATGATCTCATTATAGTCTTATGATGTTGCTAACAATTACATAAACAAATACGAGAATAGTGGAAGCCAAAGAAAATGCCTATTCTTTGGATCCCCTTTTTGACATATTTAGAAAAATCCTCTGGAAATAAAATCAAGTTAAATAAAGTTCCAGAAGCACAATTATCATTATTAATGAATACCACCTAATGATTAGGATAAAAAAGGTCAACATTTTTGGTTAACAAATTGAATGTATAGAAATTTACAAAGAAGCTTACATGCTTTTATTATCATTCAGCATCCAGCCAGGCACTTCTCCAGTTAGCAGATTGCCGGTTAAGTATCTAAACAAAATAAAATATTAACAACTCAGTACCTTATGTAGGACTTTATACTTGAGGCCTTTTAAGGACAAAATCTAGGATTCATCCTGTTTATCGAATTGGAGATTGCCTAATTGATCAGGCCATTAAACTATTCCTTTTTCATTCTCACTAATGAGGTAATGATCACAGTCTCTCAGCTATACGAAAATGGTTGTCTGTAATTTGTATATGAAAATATGCATATAATTTAAAAGGCATACATGAATTTTGCTTTTGATAGATTGGAAAAACTGCTTGGAATTCCTCCACTTAGTTTGTTAAAGCTGAGATCTCTGCAGGAAATGTTACAATTAAATGAATTAGAAAATAAATAGCACCTTGTGTTAAACTACCAATTATCCTAAAAAGCTTAAGCTGATAGGAAGATGTAAATTTAATCACTTAATGGTGCTCTTGTGTTAAACTACCAATTATCCTAAAAAGCTTAAGCTGATAGGAAGATGTAAATTTAATCACTTAATCAATACTTTAACACTCCCCCTCACGTGTGGGCTCAAACTCCCTTTTAATAGGTGAGGCCCAACACGTGGAATATTTAATTTAAATGGGGGGTGATTTGACGGAGTCAAGGTTTGATCCTATGACCTTTGGCTCTGATACCATGTTAAACTACCAATTATCCTAAAAAGCTTAAGCTGATAGGAAGATGTAAATTTAATCACTTAATCAATACTTTAACAAAAAAACCAATTATTTCTTGAAAAATGTTACAAACATACAAAGTATTGAAGTTGTCAAGACAAGAAAAGACTATCGTATTTATGTAATGATGCAGCCTAGGTGTAATGGGTCATAGAATTAACACACACAAAACTCCCAATTCTTCCCAAAACCAAGAATCAAATCAAGGATTTGAGGTAGATATAGGGCTGTTAAGTGAGCGAAGCGTCTCGCGAGCAAGCTCGGGCTCGGCTCGCATAAGCTCGGCTCGTGCTCGACTCGAATATTAAATGAAGCACTTCATGAACACAAATCCTAGTTCGAATATTAAACGAAGCAAGCTCGGCTCGACTCGGCTAAGCTCGTGAACAGTTCGTATAAGCTCGAGTATGTATATATATATAAACTAAGTAATACATAATTAATTATAAATCTCATAATTATTAAAACCTTAAAATTGCATTTATATTTAAGCGTTAGAGAATGAAAAATTATAGACCCTTCGTGATCAAAGAGAGAGAGAGCAATCATTAAAAAGACCTCGATTCAATTAGAGCATATCTAAACGAAAGAAAGAAGAATCAAGCAGAAACTATTGAGGGAGATTGCGAAAGACATAAACTATTGAAGAATCAAACAGACCCAAACACTATCACTACCTGTCTGGTGAGTGAGAGTGAGAGAGTGGGAAATGAGAGTTTAAGTGAAAGATCCGTTGTAACTGGTGAGGCGGATTGAGAGAGAAACATTAAAAAAATATATTTTTGTAGGGGGTGTTGTCCCAATGCAGTTTGAATGCAACATGTTAACTTGTCCCACATTGTTAAGAAAACATCAATCTCCAAGTTTGTTTATCTATAAAATGATGCATATCCTCTCTTTGAAACCAAATGCCTTACTGTATTGACTCAGGCTCCATACTCGACTAGTCAGGCTAAGCAAATGCTTATATGCAAACTAACTTCTTAAGCCGTTTAAGAGTACTTGAAGTTAAAAAAAAAATTAAAAACAAAAACATTAAATAGAGCTGGCTCGGCTCGGCTTATTATTAGCTCGAGCTCGATTTTTTTGGCTCGTCCTTAAGCTCGACTCGAACTCGAGCTCGAGTAAAATTTAAACGAGCCAAGCCTGAACAAGGGAAGCTCGCTCAAGCTCGGCTCATTTACACCCCTAGGTAGATAGATAGAAAACCACTAATCCTATAGTGTTTCTTATTGAAAACAATGAATAATGATCAAAAACTACGGACAAGGCCGTTAATAACAAGTATTTATAGTATCTAAACTTTTAACTATACTAAAACATTGAAATTAAGTCAATTCTGTCAATCTGATGTGATCTCGTCTGAATAGGGGCACGTACTCTTTCAGGCGAGCATTGGGAAAAAATTTATCTGTAAGATTCTCGTCCTAACAAGCTTCTTGAAGAGAATCTTAACTACTAAAAAAAACAGAGTTTAGTAAAGCTTGAAATAGAGGCATTTTAGTAAAACGTCCCATATGCGAATGACCCACTAAAAAGTAAAAATGCTTGCACAGTAAAACATCCCTTTTTTAGGGGGTGTACGTTCCACTATGCAAACGCCCATTCTTTTTTAGTGGGGGCGTGTCAACAGAACGCCCCCTAGAATTTTATTAGGGAGTGTTTCATCAGTACAAAATGCATTTCAAAGAGATAGCTCAATTAGTTGGGACCACGCTTAATAAAGCGGAAGTCACTAATTTGAATCTCTCTTCCCTCTTTTGTGCGGACATGTAAAAAAAATAATAATAATAACAAAACGCCCCTGCAACATAAATTTGAATTCATCTAAAATATCATCCCAACGTTGCTCTTCCCATGTTACCACTACACTGCCCAACGTTAACCCTTCATTTCCACTCATATTCTCCTTCTCAACTACACTGGCCAACACAATTGTATGCTTGAACATTGCAAAGGGTGGAGATGGACCTTCAACATTGAGAAGGTAGGAGATGGCCACAAGGGTGGCCCCTGCTCACCCCTGTAGGTGGCCTGGCAGTGGCTCCTGGCCACCCCAAGTGGCCCCACAGGCAAATGAAACCAAAGCAAGCCACCACCACAAGTGGGTGGTCTCGCAGTCACCCCAGGGAACACAGGGTTCAGCCCACCCTCCTGGGTGGTTCAATGGCCACCCTATGGTACTAAAGGGACCTTCTGGGCCACCCCTGCCTCACTGTAGCTCACCCTGTAGGGGTGGGCCTGGCCAAGTGGCCTGTACCACACTGGAGGTGGTGGCTCTGGCCTGGCCACACCCTCCCCACCCCTCATATATATATATATATATATATATATATATATATATATATATATATATATATATATATATTATTTTTTATATATTTTTTTTAATTTTTGTATAAATAAATTTAATTTTGGGTTTGTTATTTTTTTTCGATCGAGTTTTATTAAAGTGTAGGGACGCTTGCACAATTCGTCCACCCCTTTTGGAGAAGGGGGTGCTTGCACAGTGCCACGCACCCCCTTTTGGAGAAGGGGCGCGCGGCCGAAAATGCCCCCAATTCGAGGCCTTTTTCATAGTACAAACGCCTCTAAATTTGAATTCAGTTGCTATAATTTGAATACTTTGCCAAGTGCTTCTATTCAAGCATTTCTAAATCAATGGGGACGGTTTTTAGGCCTAAAACACCCCATAAAGCATTTCACTAAACCATTGTTTATCTCCCACGCATTCCTTCTCGTCTTGATGTGATTCCTGACGAGGCTCTCGAATCTCCAAATTGATCAACTCGTCTAGACGTCTTCCTAACATTCTAGTTAACGAGGCTCTTAGACGTCCTTCATTCATCCTTCCTAACAAGTTTGTCTGGACGTGTTTCGGACCTCATCCTAACGCCCACAATCTTCACCAAAGTTCTTCATAAAATTGAACAGGTCCTGTCTACATTATCCTCCCACGGGTTGGAGAGAATTCGTCCTTAAATTTTGATTGCCTTTATTTTGATCATTGAAATGCTAATCAATCCCTTGCATCCCACTCTTCTCAATAGTAAAACAACTTAGATACCCAAAAAATAAATACCGTGCAACTAATTACAACAAGGCATCGAATAACGGTTTAGAAACTCTTCAGACCAAATTGAGATAATTCAATTTCCACGCATCCTTCATTTATTGACGCCAATTCACACTCCAAATTCTCTCAAAAAGGATCAATTATTGCTCTTCCTCTAAAAGTCAAATTGTCCTCCAACATATTAATGAAACCGACATCAAAATTTTGATGTCATTTCCAAAAAAATCAACAAAACGAATTTCTTCAATACCCAACATAGATATGCCACTCCTTGGGTTTTCGTCAAACACATGATATACATCACTCTCATCAACAAAATTTTATGTGTCAACCGAAAGACATACCGCATCCAATAGATCTTCTTCTTCAAGATAAATGTCATAGATTAGTGGAAATAGGATTCAACAATTGTACATCATCCAATATCTTGAGCCAAAATAATTACTCAATTTTATCGTCTTTTTGCTTTTGATTTCTCATATAATCCTTCGACATGATATAAACCAACTAAACTATTGTACATACGGGCTAGTTTATAGCTTTAATTAATTTGACATCGGATCAGGTGGAGAACATGTTATTTTCTCAGACATATATATACATAAAAAGAAACATACACCTGCACAAACAATTGAGCAATTAGATGATTTGCTCATGTTTCAATTGTATAGGGTTAATTATGCCGACTAGGTTTTATGCACAATAGGTTGGGGGTGGTCCATGATAGGATTCTTGAGGATTCTAGAATCCTCTCTTTGCTTGGTCCCTACTCTTGACTTGGTCGCTAAGTTAATTTCCTTTTAGAGATTGTTTTCTTGCAAGTTACACATTTTCTTAATTACTCTTAAATTCGTATTTCCATATTTAACTTAATTAATTTTTCCCCTATAAAAGCTGTAGATGCCGTATGGCAAAGACATCAAAAGGAAAATTACTTTTGCTTAATACAAGAATAGGAGGCCTGATCCCCTCGAAGTGATCATTATATTTTCTTTTCTTTAGTTATTCTTTCTAATTTCTTGTGATAGATCGCTTGAATCCTATCAATCCAAACAACAAGCCTCTAAATGAGGATTTCTAAATGGACAAAAGGAAGTCAAAAGGGGAGAGAATCCACCAAGCAAATGACATGAAAAAGGTTTGTCTCAAATAGTTTTCTCAAGTGCACCAGAAAACACAGATGACCCAATCAAAGACAATCATGTTCAATGTCTAGAAGGCTTCACAAATTGGTAAAAGGTGAGACAGCGAAAATAAAATAAAATCACAGAAATATTGTTGGATTAGAAATGTTGGCCTCTATCTAAAGAACAATGCCCTCAATAGAGTTATGGGAAGAAAAGAAAATGAATTGTTTAGCTCATAAGTTCAAGGTACAAAATATTTTTGCTTAGTATTATCTAGAAACCAACCAAAAAATCACAAATTCCATATCAATGTAAC
>NC_081543.1:32534810-32544769 GCF_901000735.1 Corylus avellana | reverse complement strand
GTACATGTTGACCAGCTGCTTGGAAGAACCCCATTCGTGAGGGATTGAACCAGTAAGGTAGTTGCGGGTGAGGTCACTAATATGAGAGAGAAATGAGTCAGTTCATGAAAGAAACTAGAAACAAGTTTACATTTCTGTTTTGAGTAGAAGAAAGTGAAGTAGTTACATTTGTTTGAGGAAAGGCAACCCGGTCAAATCAAGTGGGAGTGTGCCTGGGAGACCTTGTCCTTTGAGAATTCTGTACATCCAATAGGGAGTGGACTTTCTCAATATATATGAATACATATATGACAATAAAATCACGAGTTAAAAGGCTAAAGCAATCTAAATAACTTTTTTCTAATCCCCTTCAAATTAAGAAATTGGTAAACTAACGAGTTACCAGAGTACGTACCAAAGTCATGATTCAAGTTCACTTAGTAATTGGCCAACAAAAAAAAGGGACAACTATTTCCTACAAATTGATTTATAGGAAACTGGACTCTAAAGGTGACATGTGTCATTTAAGCATATGAGAAACACATGCTATTAAAAAATATCTACTTTTCACATGTTAAGGGACCTACATATGTCATTTTTAGAGTCTAATATGTACTTCTCACATGAAAGGAAATTTTCAAAAAAATTAACATCAAAATATTATCACTTTTTTTATTTTTTATATTACATCATTCCATTTAATATCACATCATTTACTTTTTATTACTATTCAAATAAAAATCACTACAAATTTTTTTTTTTTTTTTTCGTACTATTTTCACTTTTTTTTTTTTATATACTTAACATTTTTATTTTTTCGTAGGTCAATCCACATCGGCTGCAGTAACAAAAGGGTTTAACAAACAAAGCCGTGCTCCTCAACTCCTGGACACCCACCCCCATTCAGTACGTGGATCCCATCTAAGATATATATAATTTTTATTTTTATTTTTTTGGTCCATGCCCATGCCATCTAAGATTTGACATGAGTGTCAATGCAACTTAAAAGATGTGGTCCTCAACACCGGTTTAAGATTTTTTTATTTTATTTTATTTTATTTTTTAACACCAAGGCCTTATTTGGCAATTAGAGGCCAAAAAAAAAAAACTCCACTTAATTTTCAACCCCAATATTCTTTCAATATTATTCAAATAAAAAAAATTATTATAAAACAAATTTTTTTTACTTTTCTGTAAAAAAATTTAAAATTTCATTTCACATCAATAACTCTCATAGTGTGTACCAGATTTGGTGTGAGAATATTCCTGTTTGTATACAGGAGTTTGTATTTGCATTAGTTGAGTAATTAAATCTGGGAATCCCAACTCCAAAAAAAAAAAAAATCACTACAGTAAAAAGGCCCAAAACCTTTGCCAAACAAGGCCCGAAAGTCAAAGATAGAATTTTGGTCCTACTATTCAAAATGCAGTTGGCAGACCCAACTTCGTTTTTATTTAATTTTAAAAAATAAATAAAAAGAATTCTTTTTTTTTTTTTTTTTGCAATATATATTGTATATATCCATCTTACCTACATCTTTATTGAATTGGTATGCTCTATTTACTATTAATTTATTTTTTTAATCAAAAAATAATTTCTCAAAAATATAATTTGAGGTAGCTTTTATGTTTTAATTTAGCATTGCATCTTAGCCTCTAATTGTTTAGAAGTTTAAAAGTATGGAAATTGGCTTGCTAATTACTTTAAAATAAATAGCAGCCGTTTGATCACTTTAAAGCAAAAGAAATCAAAAAAATCAGAAAAGTAAAAAAAGGTATTTTGGGCGGTTTTTGTTCAAAAAAAAAAATGTGTATTAAAAAAATACCGCTAAATAGACTTTTATTTGTTCACACTCATTTTTACACGTTCTTAATAAGATTATAAGTGATGTTTTAAATTTTCATTGGATTAAATTTAATAAAAATTTATCTCAAATATAAAAAACAAAAAAAAAAGATTTTAAAAATCACCAAAAATAAAAAAATAAATATAAAAAAGTAAAGAGTATGCTGTATGCAGCATTTCTTAACAAAAAAATCTCAGTGAAACATATGTCGGTGGATATATGCGTATGTGCAGATATTGTGTATATATAGGAGAGAGATATGACGTACATGCTGACAACGTGGCATATAGTTCCACTGGAGAAGTTGCAGTCGCAGGTGAGATTATTCTCGACTGATTCTTGTTTTTGGTTGATCCATCCAGGTTGTTTACTGCATGGATCTACGTCGAAATTCCAGTCCGTCTTCCCTAACGTTTTCGCTATCTCACGTAAAGCTTGCACTGCAAAAGTTAGCGCCCAATTCAACACAAGTGATGAAATCAGCTCCAACCATTCAAAAAGGCTTGAATAATGAATTGCACCTAAAAAAAGAAAGGTTAAAATATCATGCATCTGTGTGGTGATCAGCATACATACCTTCTCCATCCGGCAATCGAGTGGCTCCGAAAGCGAACGTTGCCAAGCAAAAGGTGAGAGTCGAAGCTTGGAGAAATCGAACAAGAAACATCATCTTATTCATTTTTGCCAAGGAAAACACCTTCGCCTACGCAGGCAAAAATGGTGGCCGAATTGGTGCGCAAATCATTAATTATTGTACTACTATATATCAAGGAGTTTGGAGAGAGAGAGAGAGAGATGAGAGGAGTTGCTTTGAGAGTGAAGACTAGAGTAGACCTCAAAGAGAAGTCAACTATGTATTATTATTGTATGGGTAAAATACTTTTTTGTCCCTCCAATTTAACAATTTTATTTTTTGTCATTCTAGGTTTCATTTTGTATAACATATGTTCCCCCAATTATGAAACTACCCTTAGTAAAATAAAATAAAAAATACTAAAATTTGTAGAAAAAAAACCTAAAACTAAAAATAAATTAAAAAATTAAAAAAAAAATCCCAAAGGGTGGTACATTTTTTTTAAAAAAAAAAATCATTTTTATAAGAAAAAAATTAAAAAAATTCAATTTTTTTTTGTTTATAAAAATTGAAAATTTTTATTTTTTTTTTAACTTTTAAACATAAAAATTTCCGTTTTAAAAAATTAACAATTTTCAATTAAGAAAATAAAAAATTTTTGTTTTCTAAAAATTTGTTTTTAAAAAATTAAAAATTTTCGTTTAAAATTTTTTTAAAAAAAAAAATTGTTCTTTTTAATTTAATTTTTTTCTTTTTTTAAATAAATTATTTTATTTTACTTTATTTTATTTTTATCTATAGGGGTATTTTTGTCTGATTGAGAAATATATAGGGGCATTTTTATCTTTTTGCTAGTTTTAGGGGGAACATTGACAATGTTTTGATAGTTTGGAGAGGACATTGTCACAATTAAAAGTTTAGAAGTAATATTATCAATTTAGTAGTAGTTTGAGGGGTATGTAAACTTTACTCTTAATTTTTGTTTTTTGTTTTAAGAAAGACAAATGACCAGAAAGGTTGGTGGAAAACATATAAGAATTGAATTGTCAGTTTGAATGTTTTCTTTTCGGTTTGTACTATAAATGCGTAATACTTTAAGATTGGAAGAAATTTGTGAGATGATCTCGAATTCTAAATTTTATTTTGTTAAATACTCTCAGTTCTAAATTTTATTTGTCCTTTTATTTTATTAATTTACTATTTATTGTCTTTCTGATTAATTTATTAGTTGGCACTAGCCATTGAGATACTGCAAACTTTCAAGGCATGAGCATTTTAAAATGATTGAATTGTGATTCATATGATTTCCATCCAAAATTGAACCCAATTATTGGTTTGATTTCTATATGAAGCCAATCAATTACGTGCAAAATTGGACTTGTAAACTTGATAGGTGACGAAATTTAATCAGTACGTCTTGATAATTCTTCAACAATTTTTTTTTTCCACAATCAGAGGGAGACAGCGTTTGGGAAATTCATTGGCCTAAATATGTCACTACACAAGAATATGTTGATGATAATTCTCCAATATTCAAATATTCAAACAAATTGATGTTTAACCGACAAATTAATTAGCGTTGATAATTCTCCAATATTTTTCCGTGATCAAAGATTCATGTTTATCTCATATCTTTGCAAAATTAATGGTCACTTTTTTAATTTTAAAAACTCTATTTTCCAACCTAATCTCAAATATACTCTTAGTGGTGAATTGGAAAAATCGAAGCTACTACTAAAGAGGCTAAGAACATGTCAATGAGAGTGAATATGACATTTTGCAACAACCTAGCAAGGAACGATTTTTTATTTTATTTTATTTTATATTAGATTACAATAACATTACATTAAATATTATTGTCATATAATACGAATAGTCAACTGTTCTTATATTCTAGAATGCTAATAATTACATCACATTATCCACATGGATTTCAAAATGATTGATTTGTGATTCATATGGATGAAGCCATTCAATTACTACAAATTTAGACTTTTAATTTTACCAATCGCTTAAAAAACAATCTTGAGATATTGAAAAGAACACATAAAAGGGTTGTTATCAAAGAGAATTTTTACACGTCATACAAATGGAATTAATTGTGAAGCTGAGAAAAGTCGTATCTCTAGTCGTTGATCAACGTTGCTTGAAATTTCCTTCTTGTGGTGGGATATGGAAAAGAACAAAATTATGTTAATCTAATAATCTCATAGAGGATTTACACGTCATAATAATAAAATCAATTGTTTTTTTTTTGCAGCCATCAAGAATGACTGAAAACTTGTTCTTTTCAAAATGTGAAAATGAGCTATGTTTGGGAAGGGGAAGTCTCGCACAGTAGCTGGAACGGTACTATTCCAGCTACAGTGCAATATGACACTAATTTTGACTTTGTATTTTTTTTTTTTTAATTTTTTGTTAAAACAAAATGTTAAAAAAAAAAAAAGGAGGGAGGCAGGAACGCATGGGGTGGCCTTATCAAAGCCATCCGTGGTTCGGACGACGGGTTTTGGCCAGGTGGTCCCAACACCCCTTGGCCGCCAAAAAAAAAAGGAAGGTGTATTTGGGTGGTCTTGACCACCCCAAAGGGTCGGGTAGTTTCACGCACCCTACAATGGCCTGTATATATCCATCTATTATACCATAAAAAAAAATTAAGGTTCAAATCAAATACCGTAATCCACTCCAAATACCAAATAAGAAAATCATAGTCCCTTTGACTGGATATCGCTTGTCCCTCTTCCTACCAAGAAAACGATCTCTACAGATAGTCACACGGCAAAGAAGTAAAACTTTTATTACAATTTAAAATTCTAGTGCATTATCACTTTAGCTTGCATTGGTATAGACGGGAAAATTTACCAGTGTCGCATGGAAATATAAGAGTTGAATTGTCAGTTTGAATATTGTTTTCTTTTCGGTTTGTACTATAAATGCGTAATACTTTAAGATTGGAAGAAATTTGTGAGATAATCTCGAATTCTAAATTTTATTTTGTTAAATACTCTCAATTCTAAATTTTATTTGTCCTTTTATTTTATTAATTTATTATTTATTGTCTTGGAAATAGTCCCAATATTCTGATTAATTTATTAGTTGGCACCAGCCATTGAGATACTACAAACTTTCAAGGCATGAGCATTTTAAAATGATTGATTTGTGATTCATATGATTTCCATCCAAAATTGAACCCAATTATTGGTTTGATTTCTATATGAAGCCAATCAATTACGTGCAAAATTGGACTTGTAAACTTGATAGGTGATGAAATTTAATCAGCGTTGATAATTCTTCAACATTTTTTTTTCCACAATCAGAGGGAGACAGCGTATTACGCGTTTGGGAAATTCATTGGCCTTAATATAGTCACTACACAAGAATATGTTGATGATAATTAATTCTCTAGTATTCAAATATTCAAACAAATTGATGTTTAACTGACAAATTAATTAGCGTTGATAATTCTCCAATATTTTTCCAATTCATGTCTTCCCAAAATTAATTGTCACTTTTTTAGTTTTAAAAACTCTACTTTTCGACCTAATCTCAAATATACTCCTAGTGGTGAATTGGAAAAATCAAAGCGATGAAAGTGAATATGACATTTCGCAACAATCTAGCAATGAACGATTTTTTATTTTATTTTATTTTATTTTATATTAGATTACATTAACATTAAATTAAATATTATTGTCATGATATAATACGAATAGTCAACTGTTCTTATATTAATAATTACATCACATTATCGAATTATTCATGTGTCACTAAAAGTACAATGTGGTACTAGCTACTTTCAAAGCACATGGATTTCAAAATAATTGATTTGTGATTCATATGCATGGATGAAGCCAATCAATTACGTACAAATTTAGACTTTTAATTTTACCAATCGGTTAAAAAACAATCTTGAGATATTGAAAAGAACACATAAAAGGTTGCTATCAAAGAGAATTTACACGTCATACAAATTACAAATGGAATTAATTGCGAAGTTGAAAAAAGTCATATCCCTAGTCGTTGATTGACGTTCCTTGAAATTTCCTTCTTGTGGGGTATGGAAAAAGAAACAAAAATATGTTAATCTCATAGAGGATTTACACATCATAATAATAAAATCAATTGTTTTTTTGCAGCCATCAAGAATGACTGAAAACATGTTCTTTTCAAAATGGTTTTCAGTCAATGTCGTAAAGGAACATTGATTAAACAGATGTCCATTTCTGTCAAATCATAATTAAATGGATGTCGAGCAGAACCACATTGTCAAGACCCATCTCTTCAACATTGTTACGGAGTCTTAGTGTTATTTCCACATCATTATTATCAACATACGACTTTTCTATCTCTCGTAGCATTACTAGTAGATTTATCTACATAGTTTTTTTTTTTTAGTTATTTTGATGAGCCAAATTTGTTGAAATGGTCAAGATAAGCTTTGGCCCTCCGGTTTGACAAATTATGAGGACTTTCATTTGTAGTGGGAAAACTAGCAAGGCAGTTATTTCATTAAGGGTACGTTTAACATTATGATTTTATAGGCAAAAAGTATAATTTTTACCCAAATCATAGAAAATTGATCATCTAGAGCATTCACATTGACTTAACCATTTTTTACTTTTATCTAAAATAAATAAACAAAACACTAAAAAATTCTCTGCATTGGATTATGCATCTACAATGCAAAATACATTCTTGTTGCATTTGTTAACAGTGCACCGCTACATGTAGCGAGTACTGTTCACACATCCATCTTATTAATATATTATTTCTCTCTCTACATCTCTCTTTTTCCAAAAGTTGATAAGAAAAATACAATCTTTATAAAAATAAATAAAAAATAATATTTAAATGATATAAATAAATAACAATCCTAGTTCTGCTCGGCTTCAGAACCAAAAGGTGAACAATACAAAGCTCCACAAAGTCGTTGGAAAACCTAACATAAGCAAATCTTGAGATCTAATACAAATGAATGGTTAATAGAAACAAGTCATTACAAAACTTTGAAGTTTCATGATAGTGCCGGATAAGGTTATGATTAGATAGGATAATAGTAATTGAATTGGAATACGATTCTAATTCATTAGGATTAGATTATTTAAATTAATATTAGTTTATTTCATATTAAGATTAGGTTATTAGAATTAGAGTTTATTTGAATTTGAATATTAGAACTTTAGGTGTTATCACTTTAAGCTTTATCTATTTGTATTTCTATTTAAAGACCATTTGGTTATTAATGAGAATCAGAGAATGAATTAGACATATGTCTTCGTGGTCTTCTACCTGAGTGGAGTACTGTGGTGTTCTTCTACCCTAAGTAAAGAATTGTCGTCTCTCCTACCCGAAAGGAGCTCTGGGTACCTATGCCTTTTTGAAGGGTATTTTTGTCATTTGGAAAATATTGTAAATTTTTGGTAGTTTGAAGAAAACATTGATACAATTTTTAGTTTGGGTAGAATATTGTAAATTAAGTGTTAGTTTGGGTATATACTTAATCCGAATTTAATGTAAGTAGACACGAAGATGGAATCACTCAAAAAAAGATGGGTTGTGGTGTAGGAACCGAAAGAAAATAGTTAAAGGCAAGCCACGACATATAGAAGGTAATTAACAGTCATATATGTTATAAATGAGACTTTTAGTCTCTTTTCAAAACTTTGCTCATTAGCCATTTATATTTTAGTTTGTTAAAATATTTTTCTAATTTAAAATAAATACATAAAAGAAAACTGTTCTAAAAGTCTAAACATAATTGATTAACAGGAATTCATACCTATAGAGTTTATAGTTGTTTCTTTTATTGGCATTCACACAAATATAATTGAAACATCATGGCAGTGGACAGATTGCATAGTGTTCTTCACAATAAAAATTCAGCAGAGCAATACTAGAATCTTTATATTTCATAAAGAATAAAAAAATATATTAGCTAGTAATTGATAGAGCAGGTCAAAGATGGCTCCAGCCAAAAATAAAAAACTGGCAAGTATGACCAGTCAAGCAAATTATTTAGCCTCCATGGCCCATCTATATGGTCCCAACTCCCATGCAAATATGTTCCTCAAGGCGTCAATGAAAATTACTGTTATCATTATCTTCTAGTCTCTCTTCTCTTTCATTGGGCACTGGATATAGTTAATCACGCGGTTTAAAACAAGTCTGCATTCCCGATGAAGAATCTTACTGCTCAGTGTGCTCACCCAGCTTTAATGCACAGTCAAATGCATCCAGATTCATTGCATGAGCCCAGCTCATCACATAAATGCATTTTTGCATGCAATTCCCACGAATCTTCTTCCTTTCGTCTTTAAGGATAAAGTTTTGTGTGGACCGACCAGATAAAGTTGGACTTTGAATTTATTGTTTTTCAACAACTTGTGGACATTGAGGGACCCGTACGCAGGCAAGTGGCGTATAGAGTTAAAAATAAAACTTTAAAAAAAATAAAAATAAAAACAAAAACAAAAAAAATTTGTATTTTTTTTTTTTTTTTTTTATACAGTTGTAAAGGTGGCCTTTGAATTGCAATTTCAGTAGATTGAAACAACGTTTTACAAAGATGTGCACAAATTTGTAACGAATGCCCAAAGTAGACGTGAGACTGTTGTAGATTTTTTTAGGCCTTGGTCCCAATTAAAGCTTGGGAATGTTGCCAAGAAGTTGCCGAGCTTTTAATGAAAAGATTAATGTTATTTAGCATTTTTAAATGTTTATTTCTTAACATTTTATTTTTTATTTTTAAAAAATAAATTAATTAAATTTGAATATGTTACATAAAAAAAAAATACTAAAGGAGAATTCACAAATCTTTTCTGAACTTTTACGTGTTTTGAAAATACTCTTAAAGTTCAAAAACTCTCACTTAAGGGTATCGAAAATTCAATTTCTTTCAATTATCCTTTGTTTGTTATGATTTTTCGTTAAATCTTATCAAAATTCTCAAAATACATTTGTTATTATAAAAAAACAAAAACTGTAAAGATTCAGACGTTTATTTTATTTATAAAAAAAAAATCTTTGCAACATTTTTACATCTTTGCAATTTTATATATATAAAAAAAAAAATATAGGGATATTTTGGATATTTTGACAAAAATTAACAAAAAATCTCAATAAAATGGAATTTTGAAAGAAAGTAAAAGTTTAATGAGAATAACTTCTATAAGGTCTTGGCACAAATCAACACATTTGAGCTCTCCAATGAGGGCTTGCCACACTAGGATTTTAAATTCATATTCTTAAAAATAGAAAACCTTAAAAAACATATTTCCTACTTTTCCTATTCATTTACCCAAACCTGCCATCCACCGCCATCAGCCACGACTCCGGTCAGCCCTCGTTTTTTTTGGTGAAGCCCATGAATGGAGCAAGATGAAAGCTGAAAGCACGAACATTGAAAGAAGCACCAAGGTTAGTAAGATGCTCAAGTCCATTGCCAATCAGTGAATCAGCAGAAAGCAAATATAAGGCAACCAAAAACGGTAACTTTAGAAAGATAACACAAAAAGCAGAGAAATTTTTGTTTTTGCAATATGCTCGGCTCTTGGTGAGAG
>NC_081543.1:32530403-32534710 GCF_901000735.1 Corylus avellana | reverse complement strand
TAAAAATAAAAACAAAAACAAAAAAAATTTGTATTTTTTTTTTTTTTTTTTTATACAGTTGTAAAGGTGGCCTTTGAATTGCAATTTCAGTAGATTGAAACAACGTTTTACAAAGATGTGCACAAATTTGTAACGAATGCCCAAAGTAGACGTGAGACTGTTGTAGATTTTTTTAGGCCTTGGTCCCAATTAAAGCTTGGGAATGTTGCCAAGAAGTTGCCGAGCTTTTAATGAAAAGATTAATGTTATTTAGCATTTTTAAATGTTTATTTCTTAACATTTTATTTTTTATTTTTAAAAAATAAATTAATTAAATTTGAATATGTTACATAAAAAAAAATACTAAAGGAGAATTCACAAATCTTTTTTGAACTTTTACGTGTTTTGAAAATACTCTTAAAGTTCAAAAACTCTCACTTAAGGGTATCGAAAATTCAATTTCTTTCAATTATCCTTTGTTTGTTATGATTTTTCGTTAAATCTTATCAAAATTCTCAAAATACATTTGTTATTATAAAAAAACAAAAACTGTAAAGATTCAGACGTTTATTTTATTTATAAAAAAAAAATCTTTGCAACATTTTTACATCTTTGCAATTTTATATATATAAAAAAAAAAATATAGGGATATTTTGGATATTTTGACAAAAATTAACAAAAAATCTCAATAAAATGGAATTTTGAAAGAAAGTAAAAGTTTAATGAGAATAACTTCTATAAGGTCTTGGCACAAATCAACACATTTGAGCTCTCCAATGAGGGCTTGCCACACTAGGATTTTAAATTCATATTCTTAAAAATAGAAAACCTTAAAAAACATATTTCCTACTTTTCCTATTCATTTACCCAAACCTGCCATCCACCGCCATCAGCCACGACTCCGGTCAGCCCTCGTTTTTTTTGGTGAAGCCCATGAATGGAGCAAGATGAAAGCTGAAAGCACGAACATTGAAAGAAGCACCAAGGTTAGTAAGATGCTCAAGTCCATTGCCAATCAGTGAATCAGCAGAAAGCAAATATAAGGCAACCAAAAACGGTAACTTTAGAAAGATAACACAAAAAGCAGAGAAATTTTTGTTTTTGCAATATGCTCGGCTCTTGGTGAGAGAGAGAGAGAGAGAGATAACTAGTGTAGAGGAGCGTCATGGGCGGCGCCGTGGCTGTCTGGCATTGTCTGGGCTGGCCGTCGTTGTCTAGGCTAACTAGCGTCGTGGCCAGCGACGGCTGGTGGTAGGTTTGGGTAGATGAATAGGAAAAGTGGGAAATAGGTTTTTTACTTTCAACCCATATGAGGAATATAAATATAAAAATATAGTGTTTTTGTTTTAAAAAATACCAAATAAAAGAATAAGAAAAAAGTTGGCCAAAAGTTGGGGTTGAATCATTCTTCATATAAAAAACATATATTTTTCAAATGAAAAGTGACACATATCATTTTTATAGAATAAGTTAAAAGAATTTTTTTCCAACCCAATTAAAAGGAATAATGTTTTTTTTTTTTGGTAGAAACTACTATATTTGAGCACTCGTGTATTTGTTTTGAGGATAACTTGTAAAACTAGATCGGCGACGAAATTTATTGCTGTCTAATAACGCATGAACATATTATGATGTTACTAGAGTTTTTACGTGACCGTACGTATGAAACTCTAATAATGCATGCAGGTGAAAAGGTAAAAAGGACAGCATCTAGTAAAAGCCACGTGTGTGTGGGGGTACAAGTACTATAGACTACCAAATTATTATCGTTGATAATTCTACCAAATTAATTAGCGTTCATAATTCTCCAACATTTTTCCACAATTAGAGTAAGACAGCGTTTGACGGGTCCATTTGGGAAATTGATGTTTTAACGAAAAAATTAATTAGCGTTGATATTTCTCCAATATATTTTCGCAATCAGATGAAGATTCATGTCTTTTTTGTGTTCATCCAAAATTAATGATAATTTTTTTAACTTTAAAAATTTTATTTTTTAACGTAATCTCAAATATACTCTTAATTATGGTTAATTAAGAAAATGATTTTTTATTTTATTTTATATTAGATTACACTAATATTACATCAAACATTATTATCATATAATAATACGATTCATGAACAGTTAACTTCTTAGAGCATTCCTAATGGAAGAGCCATATTTTTATGTAAAATGGCTCCTCTAAACTCACTTTTATTTAGTTTAGCTAAACCATTTTTAAATGTCTTTACATCCGATTAGCTATATTTCTATTTATTTCATTAAAATATTATTAAAAGTAAGAAAAGTTTTGGGAAAAAGATAACATGTGAAAGGAAAAATGGGAAAAGTTTTACGAAAAAAGAGAACATGCAGAGAAAAAGTAGGAAAAGATTTGAGAAAAAGAGAAAATAAGTGAGAGAAACAATGAAAAATAAAATAGCTCCCTTGAAAAGTGTCTACATTTAGTTTTTTTTTTAGTTCTTCTAATTAAATATCTATTTTACATTTTCTTTTGGCTAATCCAATGTAAAAGGTTTTTAAACATTTGAAGAATCATTTTAGATGAAAGTGACATTTGGCTTTTCAATTGGGAATGTTCTTATAATATAGAATACATAGTAGACACTATATGTAATAATTACATCACATTATCAAATTATTCATGTCCCACTAAAAGTACAACGTGGTACTACCTCTTCAAGGCAGGTGGATTTCAAAATGATTGATTTATGATTCATATGATTTTCATCTAAAAATTGAGTTTGCTTTCGATATGAATGAAGCCAATCAATTACGTACAAATTTGTATTTTTAATTTTACCATATATAGGATGCTGATCAGTTGGTTAAAAACTAAAACAACACATGTAGGTTGTTATCAAAGAGAATTTACACGTCATACAAATGAAATTAATTGTGAAGCTGAGAAAAGTCGTATCTCTAGTCGTTGATCAACGTTCCTTGAAATTTCTTTCTTGTGGTGGGATATGGAAAAGAACAAAAATATGTTAATCTAATAATCTTATAGAGGATTTACACGTCATAATAATAAAATCAATTTTTTTTTTTTGTTTTTTGCAGCCATCAAGAATGACTGAAAACGTGTTCTTTTCAAAATGGTTTTGTATTTTGGGATTCTTATTTGTGTTTGTTTTGGGGTTGAATGACTTTTGGAGAAAAAATTTGGTAAGTTTAGCACTGCTCCATGAGAAAGCATGTAGTCACCCCCTATATATACGTGACATTGGTCCCTTATACTTTATTATGTTAATATGCAAAAATTATGATTGCGGTACTATTATCTCTACACACATCGAATACTGTTTTTTTATTCACTTTAGGGTATCTATCAGAGAGACATGAGGCCTATATTAGAAAGCGTGTCCTCTAAATTAATAGAAGAATGTCATTTTCATGTCTATCAGAAAAGGATAGTTCTATTATTGAATTATTCTATTAAAGAGGAGAAAGAGAACCATGCTAAATAGCAAGTGTCTTTTTCTTTTTTGGTGGGGGGGATCACTTTAGGGTATCTATCAGAGAGACATGAGCCTATATTAGAAAGCGTGTCCTGTAAATTAATAGAAGAATGTCATTTTCATGTCTATCAGATATTGTATTATTCTATTAAAGAGGAGAAAGAGAACCATGCTAAATAGTGAGTGTCTTTTTTTTTTTTTGGTTGGGGTGGGGGGGTGTCTGTTAACGTCATTTGAAGTCCCTTGTTTTTGTCATTGGCATGTGGTCCCGATCTACGAGTTACAAGATAGAAGAATTCATGCTACTCTTGAAAAAGATGCATTTATCAATTATATATGAAACTGATGATGATATAGTCCAAATATATATATATATATATATATATATATATATATATATATATGGCAGTATTAGGTATATTTATATATACATTTTTGATGATTTTGGTTATATTTGAAACTTATGTAAATTCTTAAAGTGATTGGACATGTACTATGGTAAGAATTCGACTAGTGAAAATGCGAGCGGTTAATAACCGTACTAACCGATAATCGTTTTTGAAGGCGGTTAGCAAAAACCGCTAACCGCCAAAGCGGTTATGGTTAGCGGTTTTAGGTTTTTTCAAAACCACTAACCGCCTATATATATTACATAATATATATTATATTTATATATAAAAATAAATGAAACGATGTCATTTTTGTGTTTAAAATTTTAAAAATGTATAAAAAAAATTTGAAACGATATCGTTATGTAATATGATATTATTATATTATCATAGAAACGACATCATTTTAGCTTCTTTTTTAAAAAAACTTTAAAAAACGGTTAGCGGTTATTAAAGTTATTTATTAAAGTTATTAAC
>NC_081543.1:32516038-32530303 GCF_901000735.1 Corylus avellana | reverse complement strand
ATTTCTATCAAATCATAATTAAATGGATGTCGAGCAGGACCGCGTCGTCAAAGCCCATCTCTTCAACATTGTTATGGAGTCTCGGTGTTATTTCCACGTCATTATTATCAACATACGGCTTTTCTATGTCTCGTAGCATTACTAGTAGATTTATCTGCATAGTTTTTTTAGTTTTGTTGAAATGGTCAAGATAAGCTTTAGCCCTCCGGTTTGACAAATTATGCGGACTTCCATTTGTAGTCGGCAAACTAGCAAGACAGTTATTTCATTAAGGGTAAGTTTGACATTATGATTTTATAGACAAAAATTATAATTTTAACCCAAATCATAGAAAACTGATCATTTAGAGCATTCACATTGATTTAACCATTTTTTACTTTTATCTAAAATAGATAAACAAAACACTAAAAAACCCTCTGCATCGGATTATGCATTTACAATGCAAAATATATTCTTGTTGCATTTGTTAACAGTGCACCGCTACATGTAGCGAGTACTGTCCACACATCCATCTCATAATATATTATTTCTCTCTCCACATCTCTCTTTTTTCAAAAATTGATAAGAAAAATACAATCTTTATAAAATTAAATAAAAAATAATATTTAAATGATATAAATAAATAAATTAATTAAAAAATAAATAAATAAAGATAATCAGATGTATTATGTATTTTAAAACTCATTACCTAAACTAGGTAAAAGTGGGTTTTGATTAACCATTCTACATACAAATATGCATAAACCAATGTGATTGATCATTTAGGCTTGCGTTTTTTAAAAAAAATAGTCATTTCGCATTTTTAAATCACAAGGAATGAAGTGCTTTTGTGAAAATGAACAATTTTAAAAGTTAAACTGCGATTTTAAATGTAAAGCTATAATTTTTGACAAATACTTAACTACGTTTTCAAATCACATATTTTAAAATCATAAATTCACCCTAGTCGCTTCCAATGTTCTTTTGATTATTTCTCTTGTTAGATTAGTCAAAATGATAATCTCTTTAATTCTGTTAGTATTAGTCACATTGGGTCTCATGATGCCATGATCATGGAGTTAGGTCAAGGTATGACTCAATCAGGCGACTGCAATTCTCACCATTTAGGCATTTTCTAATTTCTATGCAGCTCTCAATGGGCAAATTCGACTATATATGTTTTTTGAAATTACTACAATTTACCTTTTTTAATTAGAAAAAATATACATGCTCTAGTTAATTCTTGTGAAAAGTCTACATACTCCTCTCAAACTATCACCCAATTGATAATGTCTCACCCAAACTTTCAATTGTAACAATGTCTTCCCCAAACTACCAAAAATTTTCAATATTCCCCCAATGATGAAACTATCCTTAGTAAAATAAAAATTAAAAAAAAAACTAAAATTTGTAGAAAAAAACCTAAAACTAAAAAAATAAAAATAAAAATTCCCAAAGGGTGGTACATTTAAAATTTTTTTTTAAAAAAAATAATAATAATAAATAAATCATTTTTATAAGAAAAAAATTAAAAAATTTCGATTTTTTTTTTTGTTGTTTTATAAATTTTTTAAATAAAAATTTCCGTTTTAAAAAATTAACAATTTTCGATTAAGAAAATAAAAAATTTGTTCTAAATAAAATTTCGATTTTTTTTTAAAAAAAATATTCGTTCAAAAAAAAATCATTTTCTTTAAAAAAATTAAAAATTTTCGTTTAAAAATTTTTGTCTTATTGAGAAATATATAGGAGTATTTTTATCTTTTTGCTAGCCTTAGGGGGAAACATTGACAATATTTTGGTAGTTTGAGGAAGACATTGTTACAATTAAAAGTTTAGAGTGAACATTATCAATTTGATAGTAGTTTGAGGAGTATGTAGATTTTACCTTTAATTTTTTTTGTTTTAAGGAAGACAAATGAACAGAAAGGTTGGTGGAAAACATATAAGAGTTGAATTGTCAGTTTGAATGTTTTCCTTTCGGTTTGTACTATAACAGCGTAATACTTTAAGATTGGAAGAAATTTGTGAGATGATCTCGAATTCTAAATTTTATTTTGTTAAATACTCTCAATTCTAAATTTTATTTATCCTTTTATTTTATTAATTTACCATTTATTGTCTTGGAAATAGTCCCAATATTCTGATTAATTTATTAGTTGGCACTAGCCATTGAGATACTACAAACTTTCAAGGCATGAGCATTTTAAAATGATTGATTTGTGATTCATATGATTTCCATCCAAAATTGAACCCAATTATTGGTTTGGTTTCTATATGAAGCCAATCAATTACGTGCAAAATTGGACTTGTAAACTTGATAGGAAATTTAATCAATACGTGTTGATAATTAATTCTTCAACATTTTTTTTTCCACAATCAGAGGGAGACAGGGTTTGGAAAATTCATTGGCCTAAATATGTCACTACACAAGAATATGTTGATGATAATTCTCCAATATTCAATTATTCAAACAAATTGATGTTTAACCGACAAATTAATTAGGGTTGATAATTCTCCAATATTTTTCCGTGATCAAAGATTCACGTTTATCTCGTATCTTTGCAAAATTAATGGTCACTTTTTTAATTTTAAAAACTCTATTTTCCAACCTAATCTCAAATATACTCTTAGTGGTGAATTGGAAAAATCGAAGCTACTACTAAAGAGGCTAAGGGCCCGTTTGGGAGTGCGATTTCAATAAGTGCGATTTTAAAAATTGTGTTTTTAAAATCGCTACTTTTTAAAATCGCACAGGCGTTTGGTAAAACATACTTAAAAGTATTTTTTTTATCAATTGAGTGTTTGGATAACATTAGCATATAATTGTGGTTTCATAACCAAATTACCAATAAGGATGAACAAGATAGAGAGGATGAAGAAAAAAAAAAAAAAAAAAGAGAAAATAAGAGTTTTAATATATTTTAGGTGGGTATTCTTGGTATTTTTTTCATTCCCGTTATAAAAAAGGTAACTATTGCGCCAAATATCTTTTTAATAAAAATCGTGATTTTGTTTTAAATTTGTACTTTTTCAAATAAGCACCCTCTAATCAGCTTATAAAAATCGCAGATTTTTTTGCGATTTTAAAATTTGAGTTTTTAAAATCGCAATCCCAAACACCCCAAAGTTGCGATTTGGTTTAAAATCGCAGATTATTTTTTAAAAAACACACTTCCAAACGCACCCTAAGAACAAGTCAATGAGAGTGAATATGACATTTTGCAACAACCTAGCAAGGAACGATTTTTTATTTTATTTTATTTTATATTAAATTACACTAACATTACATTAAATATTATTGTCATATAATACGAATAGTCAACTGTTCTTATATTCTAGAATGCTAATAATTACATCACATTAATCACATGGATTTCAAAATGATTGATTTGTGATTCATATGGATGAAGCCATTCAATTACTACAAATTTAGACTTTTAATTTTACCAATCGCTTAAAAAACAATCTTGAGATATTGAAAAGAACACATAAAAGGGTTGTTATCAAAGAGAATTTTTACACATCATACAAATGGAATTAATTGTGAAGCTGAGAAAAGTCGTATCTCTAGTCGTTGATCAACGTTGCTTGAAATTTCCTTCTTGTGGTGGGATATGGAAAAGAACAAAAATATGTTAATCTAATAATCTCATAGAGGATTTACACGTCATAATAATAAAATCAATTGTTTTTTTTGCAGCCATCAAGATTGACTGAAAACTTGTTCTTTTCAAAATGTGAAAATGGTTTTCGGTCGATGTTGTAAAGGAACATTGATTAAATGGATGTCCATTTCTGTCAAATCATAATTAAATGGATGTCGAGCAGGACCACGTCGTCAAAACCCATCTCTTCAACATTGTTATGGAGTCTCGGTGTTATTTTCACGTCATTATTATTAGGGCCCGGTTCAGTGTTTTCTGAGGTTTAGGCGAAACTTTTAAATGGGCTTTATTTTTTTTAATAGTTATATATTAATTAAATAATATTTATTTTAATATTCATATATATGTTTTTAAGGGTGCATTAATATAATATGAAACTACTTATCAAGATAAAGTCTTGATAAGTAAATTCTTTTCAATATTTTAAGATCAGGTTTAAGGATTGATTTAGATAATTACTTAGCGTGGCGTGAGATAGAAAAAAAACAAAAAACCTTATGTATCTGAAGATTGATCAAACATTAAAGATTAATGAAAAAAAAATGTTGATAATGACGTGGAAATAACTCAATAAAATTTTTGTGGACGAGATGGGTTTTGACGGACAAGATGTTGATTTTGAACAGTTTATGTTCAAAAATGTCAAATGCTTGTGAATTAACTTCTGTCTAAAAAAGTTCTTAAGGAGTAGTTTAATTGGTTGTAAATCATGTCTCATGAAGCAGAGGTTACTAGTTCGAATTTTCCTTTTCCCTTCCTTTGTGTGGACATGTCTAGGGGTGGGCACGGGTCGGGGCTAGCAACAATTGATTTCTAAACAAAGCACGAGCGAGACTTTTATTTTCCATGTACTCGTATACTAGCAACAATTGATTTCCTTCAATACAGCATCCATAGAACTTAACAAGATGAGGGTGTTGCAAAGCAGAAATCATGTCTATCTCATTCACAAACTCACGATTCCCTTACTTTGATTTAGAAGAAAGCTGTTTGACTGCAATTATGGTGCCATCTAACAAAAGGCCCTGCATTTGAGAAACATAAACTTTTTTCATCTATGAACAAGGAACCCTTCAAAAAGAAAGAACTACAATAAGAAACATTCACTAAAAATAAAAGCTTTATTCTGCAAATACCTTATAAACAGAACCAAAACCACCTTCCCCAATTTTATTTGCAGCATCAAAGTTGTTTGTTGCAGCTTTGATTTGCCTTAAGGTGAATGTACCAGTTTGCAAGTTCAAACCCTTTAAATCTGAGGAAGATGCCAAGTCAGATGCATAAGCATGTCAAATTATTGACATTCCACTTAGTTTGAGACATTTTAAAGTGTATTGTGTGCATTTGCACCTGTTGTGTGTTCAAACATACATACACATGCAAAGAATCTAAAGAACATATCATAAATAAATATTTATCTATATAATAACAACATTAATTGCCTTGCAAATACCTTGTTCCATCTTATTTTTCTGTCCTAGATACCTAGAACCAAAAATATAACAAAAGCACCAGCAGCAACAATCTCGACCTTTGCACCTAGAGATATGCCAGTTGATGGTGGTGTAAAGTCTGTTTGAAGAAAAAAAAAAAAAAAAATAGGAGTTAGAATGTTAAAATTATTGTCAAGGTAATACAAGAAATTATCATCCAACCAAAAGTAATTCATGAAAACGAGAGGTCTAAACTGACAATTAGGAATACTTTAATGAAAATTAACAAGACAAGGATTTTATTCTCTTATTCATCATTATGATTTTTGAATATCATTTCTTGAAGTAGTACACATCAAACTAAAAAAATATAAAATAAAATCATAAAATCATAAAAAGTGGACAAAAAAGACAAATATATCCATCTATTATACCATAAAAAAAAATTAAAAGGTTCAAATCAAATACCAGAATCCACTGAAATAGCTGAAATAAGAGGACCATAGACTCCTTTGACTGGGATATCAGTTGTCCCCTTCCCAGCCCAGTAGAAACGGATCTCTAAGGTATTATTAGTCACGGCAGCAGTAAAACTTTTTATTACTGCCTTACCTACTCCACCAGCCTCCTTTACAATGTTGAAATCCTTTGATACTCGCTCTCCCTACAATATTCTAATCCATTTATGTCATCCATTTCACGCTAGCAACTGCTTGAGTAGATGAAAGTGGAAGTATATTGTAATAATTACCTGAATGTAAATATCAAATATACGCCTTCCCAAGCTGCTATAGCTTTTATCATCGGTGAACATTATCTCCGCAAAATGGAGGTTTATTGTGTAATTTCCATTTCCCAAACAAAAAGCATAATAAGTAAGAGAGAGAGGAGAAATGCGTGCTTCCTTGTAAAGTTCAGAGAGACTAGATGAACTTTGCACAGTATAATTGTCGACAGTGTGATTGTTATCCATGAAGTCACCAGTGCTGCTAAATCCCCAGTTTTGTGGACTCGTGTAGAATTTTGAAGGTCCACCTGGATCTATATCAGCATCATATGCAGTACTTCCATTAATGGTAACTGCTCCTCCGCCGCAATTTATATAAAGTTTGTATGATTCTGGGATAAAAGCAACAACAAATTAGTAACAACTAAAAAATAGGCATATAGAATTCATATTCATCAAAAAAGAAAAGGAAGAAAACATATTCACTACTTTCAATTGATCAAACTTACTTTGATCAGGACAAGGAGAGCTTCTCAAACATGAAACCAGGCCACTGTTGGAACAATCAAGGTCCAAAGCAAGTTATTATTAAGATCAAAATTGGATTTGTGTTTACTCATATCGAGGCAACACACAAGAAAGTTAATATAATAAGATTTTGATAGATGAAGTTGATACTTACGAGTTATTTCCAGTCAAAGAGCTTGCAAACAAGTTCCTGGAGAACATAACAAGAGAAAAGCCTAGTGAGTATGCCCATCAGCGCTTGCATTCAGACAAACATTTTTAGAAGAAAGTCTTACACACTACTTGTTTGACAACTTGATTCTCCATCCGTAAATTTGTTATATGAAAGATCACTGCACACAAAAGAAGTAACGTACACGATCCATTATCTTCCGTGATGCATGTTTTGTTATACTTGGAAGAGATGATAATATTCAGATTCTATTGTTGTCATACTTCATTCTATACAATATTCCAAGAGACTACACTTAGAATTGAACTCTCAGGAGTACTAGAAATTCTTGGAAATGATTAAAACTTGTAAGCAATACATTTCTTTTAATCTTTGTATGCTTTGATATGCCTTCACTCTCTCATTTTCATAATTGATTAGTGAAGCATCTCACAGTTTTCTAATGATAAAGATTTACATTAAATACGTCGAAGTTTCTTCACATTTGACATTCAAACCAATCAAATTGAGCAAGTGTTGTCATACACAGATAATTTTGTTCAGTATAAGAAAATCAAATTGATTCATAAAGGCAAATTAAGTTCCAGAAGAGAGCCAATGTACAAGGCACAATTATCATTACATAATGATTAGGAAAAATAAATAAAAAAATACGTCCACATTTTTTGTTAACAAATTGAATATATAGAATTTGGCAGAGAAGCTTACATGTTGTTCCCTTCATTCAGCATCCAACCAGGCACTGCTCCAGTTAGCAAGTTGCTGGTTAAGTATCTAAACAAAATAAAATATTAACAATTTAGTATCGTTATGTAGTTTGTCTTTAACACATCCAATGATTAAACGAATATTTATGCTTTGGATGATTTCATATTAACAATTATAAATTACATGAGATGGCATCCCTATTATAGGAAGTAGAGGTAGGAGTCTTAGCTACATATTTCCTTTGAAAGAGGATCGACTTTAACTAGGAATTAAAGTAAATTGGAAAAACCGTTAAATGGATGCCAACCTTCAGTATTTTGAGATTGCCTAGTACATCAGACAATTAAACTATTCCTTTTTCATCCCCACTAATGTGGTAATGATCGCAGTCTCTCATCTATACAAAATGCTTCTGTAATTTGAAAATATACAGAGAATTTAAAATGCATACATGTAATCTGCCTTTTGTAGACCAGCAAAGCTACTTGGAATTTCTCCACTGAGTTTGTTAAAGCTGAGATCTCTGCAGGCAAATTTATAATTAAATGAATTAGAAAACAAATAGCACCTTAAAAAACCAATCCTTTCCTGAAAAATGTTAGAAACAAACAACATATTGAAGTTGTCAAAACAAGAAAAGACAGTCGTTTTTATAAAAGAATGTCATAAACAAAATTAAAAGGCAATTCTTAAATCACTTAAAAATCATCTTCAGATCAATCCTGGGCCTTGGTTTAAGTTGCAAGTGGGTTGGAAAGGGAGGTCATGATTTTGGTTTTTGTTTAAAATCTTATAAAAAGAATTTTTTTGAAGCATTTCATGGTATACCAAAAAACACAATTGACCCTGTCAAAAACAATCATGTTCAATGTCTAGAAGGCTTTGTTGAATCTCAAGATACTCTGTCTCCAGAAAAGAAAATGAATTCTTAAGTCAGGTTAGGTCAATCAACACAAGGAGAAGAAAAAGAATTCTTAGCCATGCAAGAATCCTGAATGATCCATAAATTAGCATAAAAGCATTTTCTAGAGGATTTTTGAAATACCAGCAAACAGAAAAAGGGAGGAAAAAGTGGATATTATACTAACAAGGTTTTCAAAATTGTCCTATCCCCGAGATATTCAGGTAGCTGTCCAGTAATATTGCAACTCCTCAATATTCTGTAAGAAAATTAAAAATATCTATGTTAACTTAAGTAGCCATAACATTGGGTATGTTGGAAAATCATGTCATTGAAACATTTAACTTACAATTTTTTCAACTGAGTCAGATTATTAAGTGGTGGAAAAGGTTCTTCAGATCCAATCAAGTCACTGATTCTCCTGAATATCAAATTCAACAAAGAATAAAGTAATTCAAATGTAATTCCATCTAAAAATTAATTATAGTTGTGACATAAAAGGTTGATACTAACAAGTCCGATAGCTTTTCCAAATGAGCAATGCCAGAAGGAATTGGCCCGCTCAAACCACTTGCCTGAATCAATCTGTTATTACCAAATTTTGATTTAATGAGGGATAATACATAACAACCATAACTAAATAACGACAGAATCCTTCAACACAAATAAAAAAGAAAAAGGAACAAAGCTCTCACAATTTTGTAAGGTTTGTCCAGTTTTGAATATAATTGGGTATCGTTCCAGAAAATTGATTGTCACTGATCCGACTGCATTACGTTGAATGGACAAAAGGAATTAAAATAAAATAAAATAAAACGTCATATGTAATCTTAGATGAAAAACTTAATGCGGAAAGAAAGAAAGAGTAGCTTACAAGTCCTTCAATGTGATCAGCCCTGCAAATGAATCAGGCAGCTCCCCACTAAAATAATTCGAGCTTAGGAAACTATAACAACATCATCAACAACAACATCAGCCTCAGGAATTCCCACACCAAATAAAAGAGATAAGATTCTTGTAATAAGAGGGAATATTCAAAAACGTCTTACAATCTTTCTATGGAGGGCATATGGCCAAGCTCTGGAGGAAGATTTCCGGAAAGTTGATTGAACTCCACCGTACTACAAATAATAAAACCGCATTATTCCTCAATTACAAAACTCTAAAAAAAGAAAAAATAACAAAAAAATTCACAAATAGAAACAAATGGATGATCAGAACTCACATGCTTTTGAGAGTTGTGATGTTTGCCAGCTCTTTGGGGATAGAACCCGTTAACTGGTTTCCAAGAAGGGAACTGCAATAAGACTCTCTTACGTTAAAATCATCCCTTCATGAAAACATCTATATATATATATATATATATAGAGAGAGAGAGAGAGAGAGAGAGAGAGTACATGTTGACCAACTGCGGGGAAGAACCCCATCCCGGAGGGATTGAACCGTTAAGGTAGTTGCGGGTGAGGTCACTAATACAAGAGAGAAATGAATCAGTTGAGGAAAGAAACTACATGTGGCATCTCTGTTCTGAGTACTTACATTTGTTGGAGGTAGGGCAACCCGGCAAAATTTGGCGGGAGGGTGCCCGCGAGGTTTTGTCCTTTCAAAATTCTGTACATCCAATAAAGAGTGGGGGTTACCGAAGCTTAACATTCTCAATATATATATATATCAACCCTTTTTTTATTTTTTTATATATTTAAGGGTATAGTTGTATTTTTATAATTTTTTGGAGCTATAGAAAATATTTTACTTTTTGGGGGTTTAAGTTAACAAAACATTTAAACCGTATTAGTAAATCGTAAATGAAAAGGACTGAAAGATTATAATTCTAAATTGTAAATTTTTAAAGTTTAGAGACCAGAAAGATTAAAAATCGTTTGGTACGTACTCAAACTTCAAAGAAATAAGTGAAGTTTTTCTTAGTTTAAATCTTGAACAGCTTAACTAAATTTTCATATATATGTTTTAAAGGGTACATTAATATAATATGAAACTATTTATCAAGATAAAGTCTTGATAAGTCATAAGTGAAGTCTTTTCAATATTTTAAGATCAGGTTTAAGGATTGATTTAGATAATTACTTAGCGTGGCGTGAGATAGAAAAACCGTATGTATCTGAAGATTGATCAAACATTAAAGATAGTTAATGAAACAAAAAAAAAAAAAATGTTGATAATGACGTGGAAATAACTCAATAACGCGGACGAGATGGGTTTTGACGGACAAGATGTACGTGGTCCTCATTCCTCGTTGAAAAGATATTTTTGGACACTTGGCATTGCATCTTAGCCTCAAATTTTTTATATGTATAAAGGCATGGCATGCCAATTACTTTTATAAGAATTGCTACACTTGCAAAGGCTTTTTATAAACAAAGCCTTACAACTGACGTGGCAAAGAAAATGACCAAAAAAAAAAAAAAACTTGGTACTAGGCTGCCCGTGAGAGAAATCAAGCAAAATATCACAAACCCAAATGAAGTTCGCGGATCTGAGCCTGTTTCTTCTTGTTCTCTGCCTTCTTGTACTGTAAATACAGAAAAGAAGAGGCTAAAAGAGTTCTTGTCCAGCAGTTTTGATGTGGAAGAAAAGCCTCCATCAAAATCTTTCTGGCCACGACCCCCACGCTGGATCTGGCTGAGACCCGTCGTGGGTCTGGCCTGACCCCGCCCGTGGGTCTGTGACCCATGGCTGGGTCTCGGCCAGACCCATGCCTGGGTCTGGCCTAGACCCACGGCGCACGGCGGGTCGCGGCCAGACCCAGGCGTGAAATTGATCCATACCTCTCTTGATTTGTCTTCCTTTCACCGTGAGTACTGTCTCTCTTGATTTGTGTTGCAAAATAACATCCTAGGCAGATCAGTGTGAATATTATGCGTTATGCGGTGGATAAGCTACCTACAACATCAAGAACTCTCCTGTATGTTCATGCTTGGAAAGGTTCTTCCAAAACAAAAGCAAACTAACACAAAAATAAATCCATGCCTCTCTTGAGGTGAAAATTATGCGTTATGCGGTGGATATGCGATGTGAGAAGGAGTGAGGCCGGCGGTGTGGAGATAAGAAGAAACAAAGAGAAAGAAAAGAATCAGACCCCCACTGGGTCTGGCCGAGACCCAGCGGGGTCAGGCTAGACCCAGGTGGGTCTGGCCTGGCCGGTCTCGGCCAGACCCGGGGCCGGGGGTCGTGGCCAGACCCGCCGTCGGCCAAACACGTTGCACGGTAGGTCGCGGCCAGACCCAGGCGTGGGTCTAGCCGCGACCCAGCCCGGTCTCTCACGGGCAGCTGGTACCAAATTTGTTTTTGTCTTTTTCTTTGCCACGTCAGTTTGTAAGGTTTGTTTGTAAGTGTCGCAATTCTCTTTTTTGTTTTGTTTTATTTCTATAACTTTTTAGAAGTTTACATGTATAGATAAATGAAAGGGATTGAAAGATTAAAACTCTATATTGTAAATTTTTAAAGTTTACAAAATTGTGTTGTAGTTCCAAAATAAAATAATATATATATATATATAAAAGTGAAGTTTCCCTTCCCCTAATTTAAATCTTGAACATTTTAATTAAAGTTCCATATATATGTTTTTAAGTGTAAAATAGATTAATTCTAAAAGTAAGACTTTTGTTCCCTTTTTGTCCCTCTAAAAGTGATTTGACTTTTAAAATTACTATTAAATTTGAAATATATGGCTATTAAATTTTGATTCAATTGTAATTTTAAAAGTCATATCACCTTTAAAATGACAAAAAAAAAAAAAAAAAAATCTTATTTATAGCATTAATCTACAATATAATATGAAATTATTTCTCAAGAGGAGTTGATATGAAATCAGATAATCAGTAAACATTTTTCACTTTTTCACTTTTCCATACAATTTTCACTTTTTTTATACTAAACTTGTTTACTTTTTCTCACACCAATTCGCATCAACTGCATAACAAAAGGCAAAAAGGATTTAACAAACAAAACAATGGTCCTTGACTCCTCGACACCCCCATTAAGTACGTGGATCCCATCTAAGATATATATATAATTTATTTATTTATTTTTTTTTGTCTCCATGCCATCTAAAGATTTGACATAAGTGTTAATGCAACCAAAAGATGTGGTCCTCAACACCCGGTTTAAGGTTTTTTTTGTTTTTTTTAGGCCAAAAAAAAGTCCACTTAATTTTCAACCGTAAAATATTCTTACATTTTATATCGCATTAATCACTTTTTATTATTATTTAAATAAAAAATTTACTACAAATTAAACATTTTTTTTTAATTTTTCTATAAAAAAAAAAAAAATTAAAACTTATCAATAACTTTCTACTACGATGAAAATGCCTAAAACCTTTGCCAAACAAGGCCCCGAAAGTCAAAAATAGAATTTTGGTCCTACTATTCAAATGCAGTTAGCAGAGCCAACTTCGTTTTTTATTTGATTTAAAAATAAAAAATAAAAAGAAATGTTTCTTTTGCGATATGTATGTATATGTCCGTCTTACCTACATCTTTTCTGCTATTGAGTTGGTATGCTCTATTTACTATTAATTTTCTTAAAAAAAAAATTAAGGATTAATAGAACATATATGCCAACTCACCAAATTTATACAAATGCAAAAAATAATTTCTCAAAAATATAATTTGAGGTAGCTTTTATATATGTCTTAGCATTGCATCTTAGCCTCTAATTTTTTAGATGTCTAAAAGCATGGAAATTGGAATGCTAATTACTTTTAATAAATGGCAACCGTTTGATCACTTTAAAGCAAAATAAAAATAAAAATAAAAATCAGAAAAGTAAAAAAGGGCATTTTGGACGGTTTATGTTCAAAATAGACTTTTATTTTTCACTCATTTTTACACGTTCTTAAGATTATAAGTGATCGATGTTTAAAATTTTCATTGGATTAAATTTAATAAAAATTTATCTCAACTCTAAAAAATGATTTTAAAGATCACCAACAAATATATATATATATATAAAAGTAAGAGTACGCAGCATTTCTTAACAAAAAAATCTCAGTGAAACATATGTCGGTGGATATATATATATATATATATATATATATATATATATATATATGCGTATGTGCAGATAGTGTGTATATATAGGAGAGAGATATGACGTACATGCTGACAACGTGGCATCTAGTTCCGTTGGAGCAGTCGCAGGTGAGATTATTCTCGAATGATCCTGCTGCTGGTCCGTCGAACCATCCAGGTTGTTGACTGCATGGATCTACGCTGAAATTCCAGTCCGTCTTCCCTAACGTATTCGCTATCTCACGTAAAGCTTCCACTGCAAAAGTTAGCGCCCAATTCAACACAAGTGATGAAATCAGCTCCAACCAATCAAAAAGGCTTGAATAATGAATTGCACCTAAAAAAAGAAAGGTTAAAATATCATGCATCTGTGTGGTGATCAGCATATATACCTTCTCCATCCGGCAATTGAGTGGCTCCGAAAGCGAACGTTGCCAAGCAAAAGGTGAGAGTTGAAGCATGGAGAAATCGAACAAGAAACATCATCTTCTTCATTTTTGCCAAGGAAAATACCTTCGCCTACGCAGGCAAAAATGGTGGCCGAATTGGTGCGCAAATCATTAATTATTGTACCACTATATATCAAGGAGTTTGGAGAGAGAGATGAGAGGAGTTGCTTTGGGAGCGAAGACTAGAGTAGACCTCAAAGAGTGGTCAACTATATATTATTATTGCATGGTTAAATACTTTTTTGTCCTGCAGTTTAACAATTTTATTTTTTTTGTCTTTTTAGGGTTCATTTTGTATCACATATGGTACTTTAGTAATATATAGTTAGAAACAGATTTGGTACTTCCGTCAAAAAATTGATAAAAATATAAGTCAGCCCCCTAAAAAATTGACACTTGTCCATATGCCTAATTAGAAATAAAAATTTTATTAAAAAAAATTGGAAAAGGGGTGGTTTTATTGCTTTTTTTTTAATTTAATTTAATTTTTTATTAATCATTTTAGTTTTTAAATTTTTATTTTTCCATTTTTTATTATATGTATAGACATGTGTCAATATATCTGTTTTTATTGACGTGGATTTCTATAATTTTTGGACGGAATTTAGACAGAGTACTATATCTGTTTTTATTCATTATCAAGGTACCATTTATGATACAAATGAAA
>NC_081543.1:32515469-32515820 GCF_901000735.1 Corylus avellana | reverse complement strand
AAAATATATTGAAAAAAAAAAAAAAAAATTCCAGCCCAATTTGAAAGAAAACTGTTTTTTTTTTTTTTGTTGGTAGAAACTACTATATTTAAGCACTTGTGTATTTGTTTTGAGGACAACTTGTAAAACTAGGTCGGGGACGAAATTTATTACTGTCTAATAATGCATGAACATATTATGATGTTACTAAAGTTTTTACGTGACCGTATATTAATTAAAGTCCAATAATGCATGCAGGTGAAAAGGACAGCATCTAGTGAAAGCCACGTGTGTGTAGGGGTACAAGTACTATAGACTACCAAATTACCATCGTTGATAATTCTATCAAATTAATTAGCATTCATAATTCTC
>NC_081543.1:32503703-32515369 GCF_901000735.1 Corylus avellana | reverse complement strand
GTAATTATCTAAATCAATCCTTAAACCTGATCTTAAAATATTGAAAAGACTTTACTTATCAAGACTTTATCTTGATAAATAGTTTCATATTATATTAATGTACCCTTTAAAACATACACATGAAAAATTAAAATAAATATTATTTAATTAATATATAACTATTAAAAAAAAATAAAGCCCATTTAAAAGTTTCGTCTAAGTCTCAGAAAAACACTGAGCCGAGCCCTGATAATAATGACGTGAAAATAACACCAAGACTCCATAACAATGTTGAAGAGATGGGTTTTGACGACGTGGTCCTGCTCGACACCCATTTAATTATGATTTGACAGAAATGGACATCCATTTAATCAATGCTCCTTTACAACATCGACTGAAAACCATTTTCACATTTTGAAAAGAACAAGTTTTCAGTCATTCTTGATGGCTGCAAAAAAAAGAATTGATTTTATTATTATGACGTGTAAATCCTCTATGAGATTATTGGATTAACATATTTTTGTTCTTTTCCATATCCCACCACACGAAGGAAATTTCAAGCAACGTTGATCAACGACTAGAGATACGACTTTTCTCAGCTTCACAATTAATTCCATTTGTATGACGTGTAAAAATTCTCTTTGATAACAACCCTTTTATGTGTTCTTTTCACTCAAGATTGTTTTTTAAGCGATTGGTAAAATTAAAAGTCTAAATTTGTAGTAATTGAATGGCTTCATCCATATGAATCATAAATCAATCATTTTGAAATCCATGTGGATAATGTAATGTAATTATTAGCATTCTAGAATATAAGAACAGTTGACTATTCGTATTATACGACAATAATATTTAATGTAATGTTATTGTAATATAATATAAAATAAAATAAAATAAAAAATCGTTCCTTGCTAGGTTGTTGCGAAATGTCATATTCACTCTCATTGACTTGTTCTTAGCCTCTTTAGTAGTAGCTTCGATTTTTCCAATTCACCACTAAGAGTATATTTGAGATTAGGTCGGAAAATAGAGTTTTTAAAATTAAAAAAGTGACCATTAATTTTGCAAAGATACGAGATAAACATGAATCTTTGATCACGGAAAAATATTGGAGAATTATCAACGCTAATTAATTTGTCGGTTAAACATCAATTTGTTTGAATATTTGAATATTGGAGAATTATCATCAACATATTCTTGTGTAGTGACATATTTAGGCCAATGAATTTCCCAAACGCTGTCTCCCTCTGATTGTGGAAAAAAAAAATGTTGAAGAATTATCAACACGTACTGATTAAATTTTGTCACCTATCAAGTTTACAAGTCCAAATTTGCACGTAATTGATTGGCTTCATATAGAAATCAAACCAATAATTGGGTTCAATTTTGGATGGAAATCATATGAATCACAATTCAATCATTTTAAAATGCTCATGCCCTTGAAAGTTTGTAGTATCTCAATGGCTAGTGCCAACTAATAAATTAACCAGAATATTGGGACTATTTCCAATACAATAAATAGTAAATTAATAAAATAAAAGGACAAATAAAATTTAGAATTCGAGATCATCTCACAAATTTCTTCCAATCTTAAAGTATTATGCATTTATAGTACAAACCGAAAAGAAAACATTCAAACTGACAATTCATCAATTCTTATATGTTTTCCACCAACCTTTCTGGTCATTTGTCTTTCTTAAAACAAAAAAAAATTTAAGAGTAAAGTTTACATACCCCTAAAACTACTACTAAATTGATAATATTCCCTCTAAACTTTTAATTGTGACAATGTCTTCCCCAAACTATCAAAACATTATCAATGCCCCCCTAAGGCTAGCAAAAAGATAAAAATGCTCCTATATATTTCTCGATCGGACAAAAATACCCCTATAGATAAAAATAAAATAAAGTAAAATAAAATAATTTATTTAAAAAAAGAAAAAATTTAAATTAAAAAGAACAATTTTTTTTAAAAAAAAAAAAAATTTAAACGAAAATTTTTAATTTTTTAAAAACAAATTTTTAGAAAACGAAATTTTTTTATTTTCTTAATTGAAAATTGTTAATTTTTTAAAACGGAAATTTTTATTTAAAAAAGTTATAAAACAAAATAAAAATTTTCAATTTTTATAACCAAAAAAAAATTGAATTTTTTTAATTTTTTTCTTATAAAAATGATTTTTTTTAAAAAAAAAAATTTTAAATGTACCACCCTTTGGGATTTTTTTATTTATTTACTTATTTTTAGTTTTAGGTTTTTTTTTTTTTTAAATTTTGATGCTTTTTTATTTATTTTGCCCAAAGGTGGTTTACTACCATTGGGAGCGTGAAAATTTTTGGTAGTTTAGGGAACTGATTACAATTGAAAGGAGGATTTGGGGGGTGTCGATTAGGGTGATATTAATGGTTGGGAATTTCATAGACTTTCCCAAGAATTAACTAAGGCATGTATATTTTTCTAATTAAAAGGAGCTAGGTAGTAATTTGAAAAACATGAATCATTGCCAAGTGAGTACAAAAGTGCAAAATGTGAAGCTGTAGATCGACTTGAATTGAGTCGTAAGCGACTTGGCTGTGATGTGGCATTAAAGCGGAATTACGAGTGTGGGCCCCAACATAACATACAATTGAAAGATTTATCGTTTTGATTGGAGTTGAAATCGGGTTGGCCCATTGATTTGGCTCTGAAAATAGTCCATGAAGTAATTTTGCAAAAACAAAATGTTAATTCTTTAAGAAAAAAAACTCAAAATAAAACCATAACTTGTTTTATGGTAACTATTAATATCTCAACCCTTAGTACATAAATCTCGTTTTTTAAATTTTGCTCCCATATGTAATGGCCCCCAGACTTTAACACAAAAACTGACAGCTGTTTTCAATACCTCTCTTCTCTCATATATATATATTTGGACTATATCATCATCAGTCTAGATCTTATTGTGTAGACCAAACAAATCCGTCTTCATCATAACAATTTTCATCATCAGTTTCATATATAATTGATAAATGCATCTTTTTCAAGAGTAGTATGAATTCTTCTATCTTGTAACTCGTAGATCAGGACCACATGACAATGTAAACAATTCCTTAGACACTTAGCCCCACCCCCCCCACAAAAAAAAAGAAAGGAAAAAAAAGACACTCACTATTGAGCATGGTTCACTTTCTCCTCTTTAATAGAATAATTCAATTCTGATAGACATGAAAATGACATTCTTCTATTAATTTAGAGGACACGCTTTCTAATATAGGCCTCATGTCTCTCTGATAGATACCCTAAGTGAATAAAAAAACAGTATTCGGTGTGTGTAGAGATAATAGTACCTCAATCCTAATTTTTGCATATTGACATAATAAAGTATAATGGGCCAATTCCACGTATATACAGGAGGAGACTACATGCTTTCTCATGGAGAAGTGCTAAACTTGCCATTTTTTTTTTCTCCAAAAGTTAATTTCTAAAAATGATTCTTCATGGATGAGATATTTTATTTTGAGAAATGTGTCACTATCTCATGAGATGGTGACATATCACTTGAGAAACAACTTTCGGAAAAAAAAAAAAAAAATTGAAAAGTGTAGCATTTCTCTTCTCATGTGTCCACAAAATTAGCTCATCATATCAGGGCCGAAAACAAAAAAGAATAACTATGCTAGGCCACATAAAATGAACAAATATAACAATCTTCCACTTGAACAGCATAAGTCATTCAACCCAAAAACAAACACAAATAAGAATCCCAAAATACAAAACCATTTTGAAAAGAAAATGTTTTCAGTCATTCTTGATGGGTGCAAAAAAACAATTGATTTTATTATTATGATGTGTAAATCCTCTACGAGATTAACATACTTTTGTTCTTTTCCATATCACACAAGAAGGAAATTTCAAGCAACGTTGATCAACGACTAGAGATACTACTTTTCTCAGCTTCAAAATTAATTCCATTTGTATGACGTGTAAATTCTCATTGATAACAACCCTTTTATGTCTTCTTTTCAATATCTCAAGATTGTTTGTTTTTTAAACGATTGGTAAAATTAAAAGTCCAAATTTGTACGTAATTGATTGGCTTCATCCATATGAATCACAAATCAATCATTTTGAAATCCATGTGGTTCGAAAGTAGCTAGTAACACATTGTACTTTTAGTGACACGTGAATAATTTGATAATGTGATGTAATTATTAGCATTGTAGAATATAACAACAGTTGAGTATTCGTATAATATGACAATAATATTTAAAATCTAATATAAAATAAAATAAAATAAAAAATTTTTCCTTGCTAGGTTGTTGCGAAATGTCATATTCACTCTCATTGACATTTTCACTCATCGCTTTGATTTTTCCAATTCACCACTAAGAGTATATTTGAGATTAGGTCGGAAAATAGAGTTTTTAAAACTAAAAAAGTGACCATTAATTTTGGAAAGACACGAGATAAACATGAATCTTCGATCGTGGAAAAATATTGGAGAATTATCAACGCTAATTAATTTGTCGGTTAAACATCAATTTGTTTGAATATTTGAATATTGGAGAATTATCATCAACATATTCTTGAGTAGTGACATATTATGGCCAATGAATTTCCCAAACGCGCAATATGCTAGCTGTCTCACTCTGATTGTGGAAAAAGAAATGTTGGAGAATTATCAACGCTGATTAAATTTCATCACCTATCAAGTTTACAAGTCCAATTTTGCACGTAATTGATTGGCTTCATATAGAAATCAAACCAATAATTGGGTTCAATTTTGGATGGAAATCATATGAATCACAAATCAATCATTTTAAAATGCTCATGCCTTGAAAGTTTGTAGTATCTCAATGGCTAGTGCCAACTAATAAATTAATCAGAATATTGGGACTATTTCCAAGACCATAAATAGTAAATTAATAAAATAAAAGGACAAATAAAATTTAGAATTCGAGATCATCTCACAAATTTCTTCCAATCTTAAAGTATTACGCAATTATAGTACAAACTGAAACGAAAATGATTATTATTATTTTTTTAAAAAAATTTTAAATGTGCCACCCTTTGGAATCTTTTTTTTATTTTTTTATTTTTATTTTTTTAATTTAGTTTTAGGTTTTTTTTTTTATTATTATTATTTTTTTTATAGAAGTTTTAGTATTTTTTTTACTAAGGGTAGTTTCGTCATTGGGGGGAACATGGACAGCTTTTGGTAGTTTGGGAGGGACATTGTCACAATTGAAAGTTTGGGGGGAACATTGTTAATTGGGTGGTAGTTTGAGGGGGGTATGTGGACTTTTCCCCAAGAATTAACTAGAGCATGTATATTTTTTCTAACTAAAAAAGGTAAATTGTTGTAATTTCAAAAAACTTTAGTAGAATTTGCCCATTGAGAGCTACATAGAAAGGGCCTAAATGGTAAGAACTGCAGCCACCTGATTGAGTCATAGCTTGACCTAACTCCATGATCATGGCATCAATGAGACCCAATGTGACTAATACTAACAGAATTAAAGAGATTATCATTTTGATTAGAGGTGAAAATGCGGTTAACTGGCAGTTAGCTGTTAGTAACTATAATAATCGCTAAACATTTTTTAAAAGAAAAAAATTTAAAAATGTTTAAATTTCTTTAGGAAAAGAAAAAAACAAACAAAACTATGTCATTTCTATGGTAATATGATAATATCATACTACATAGTACATAACGATATCATTTCTAGATTTTTTTATACATTTTTATATATATTTAAAATTTTAAACACAAAAATGACATCGTTTCATTTATATATATATAGGCGGTTAGTGGTTAATTAGAGGTTTTGAAAGAACATAAAACCGCTAACCATAACCGCTAAGGCAATTAGCGATTTTTGCTAACCGCCTTCAAAAGTTAGTGGGTGGTTAATAACTACCCGCATTTTCACCACTAATTTTGACAGAATTCTCACCATATATAGTACATGTCCAACCACTTTAAAAATTTACATAAGTTTCAAATATAACCAAAATCATCATAAATGTATATATAAATATACCTAATACTGCCACACACATATATATATATATATATATATATATATATATATATATATATCATCATCATCATCAGAGTCTAGATCTTGTTGAGTAGTGTTACGAGAATGGAGTTTTATGCGGAATAATTATTAATAATAGGATATATTAAAATATATGATATCGTAGAATATTTTATTGTGTTTATTTTTATTTGATGTTGTCTTTATTTATTTATATGTACGAGTCTTGATGATTCAGCCTTAGTTTATATTCCAATAAGAGCTGATCAGTCAGCCCTATAAAATATTGTAATAGTTTGCCTATTTGAAGGTCATTATGTTATGAATAAAGTAACCAGAAAATTAATTCAAACTTTATGTTTGAAAATGTTTTAGGTTCCTTCAACGAATCAAAAGGGTTTAAGTTCTCTCAAAACCTAACAATTAATCTTATTACGTTTATGTAAAAGCATTCACGTAACAAGTAGACCAAACAAATCCGTCTTCATCACAACAATTTTCATCATCAGTTTTATATATAATTGATATATAAATGCATCTTTTTCAAGAGTAGTATGAATTCTTCTATCCTGTAACTCGTAGATCAGGACCACATGCCACCTCAGATACTTGAGATGAGTTCTCACTATTTAAGCGTCTACGTACACTTCAAAAGTAAGGGACTTCAAATGACGTTAACAGCCCCCCAAAAAAGAAAAAAAAAAAAAGCCACTCACTTTTTAGCATGGTTCTCTTTCTCCTTTTTAATAGGATAATTCAATAATAGATCTGTTCTTTTCTAATAGACATGAAAATGACATTCTTCTATTAATTTAGAGGACACGCTTTCTTTTTCTAAAAAGAAAAAAAAAAGGACACTCACTATTTAGCATGGTTCTCTTTCTAGTTTCTCCTCTTTAATAGAATAATTCATAGACATGAAAATGACATTCTTCTATTAATTTAGAGGACACGCTTTCTTTTTCTAAAAAGAAAAAGAAAAAAAAAACAATTGATTTTATTATTATGACGTGTAAATCCTCTATGAGATTATTAGATTAACATATTTTTGTTCTTTCCATATCCCACCACAAGAAGGAAATTTCAAGCAACGTTGATCAACGACTAAAGATACGACTTTTCTCAGCTTCGCAATTAATTCCTTTGTATGGCGTGTAAATTCTCTTTGATTAACCAATAGATCAGCATCCTATATATGGTAAAATTAAAAGTACAAATTTGTACGTAATTGATTGGCTTCATTCATATCGAAAGCAAACTCAATTTTTAGATGAAAATCATATGAATCATAAATCAATCATTTTGAAATCCACCTGCCTTGAAGAGGTAGTACCACATTTTACTTTTAGTGGCATGGCACATGAATAATTTGATACTGTGATGTAATTATTACATATAGTGTCTACTAGGTACTCTATAATATAACAAGTTAACTGTTCGTGAATCGTATTATTATATGATAATAATGTTTGATGTAATGTTAGTGTAATCTAATATAAAATAAAATACAAAATTATTTTTTTAATTAACCATAATTAATAGAATATTTGAGATTACGTCGAAAAATAAAACTTTTAAAGCTAAAAAAATTATCATTAATTTTGGACGAACACAAAAAAGACATAAATCTTCGTCTGATTGCCAAAAAAATTAGAGAATTATCAACGCTAATTAATTTTTCGGTTAAACATCAATTTCCCAAATGGACCCGTCAAACACTGTCTCACTCTAATTGTGGAAAAATGTTGGAGAATTATGAATGCTAATTGATTTGGTAGAATTATCAACGATGGTAATTTGGTAGTCTATAGTACTTGTACCCCTACAGACACGTGGCTTTCACTAGATGCTGTCCTTTTCACCTGCATGCATTATTGGACTATAATTAATTAATATACGGTCACGTAAAAACTTTAGTAACATCATAATATGTTCATGCATTATTAGACAGTAATAAATTTCCTCACCGCGCGACCTAGTTTTACAAGTTGTCCTCAAAACAAATACACAAGTGCTTAAATATAGTAGTTTCTACCAAAGAAAAAAAAAAACAACAGTTTTCCTTTTAATTGGGTTGGAAAAAAGTTTTTTCAACTTATTCTATAAAAATGACATGTTTCACTTTTTATTTGAAAAACATATATTTTTTAAATGAGGAATGATACAACTCCAACTTGGAGCCAACTTTGGGCCAACTTTTTTCTTATTTTTTAATTTAAAAAAATAACAAAATTAAAAATTAAAAAAGTTTTTGAAGCAATAATTTTTATTTTGGTCCTTCTTTTATTTGGTATTTTGTGAAACAAAAACACTATATTTTTATATTTATATTCCTCATATGGGTTAAAAGTAAAAAACCTAAAAAACCTATTTCCCACTTTTCCCATTCATCTACCCAAACTTGCCACCAGCCATTGCCAGCCACGACGCCGGTTAGCCTAGACAACGCCGGCCAGCCCAAACAATGCCGGACAGCCACGACGCTGCCCATGACGCTCCTCCACACCAGTTATCTCTCTCTCTCTCTCTCTCTCTCTCACCAAAGCTGAGCATATTGCAAAAACAAAAATTTCTCTGCTTTTTGTGTTTTCTTTCTAAAGTCACCATTTTTGGTTGCCTTATATTTGCTTTCTGCTGATTCACTGATTGGCAATGGACTTGAGCATCTTACTAACCTTGGTGCTTCTTTCAATGTTCGTGCTTTCAACTTTCTTCTTGCGGCATTCATGGGCTTCACCCAAAAAAAATGAGGCCTGACCGGAGTCGTGGCTGATGGTGGTGGATGGCAGGTTTGGGTAGATGAATAGGAAAAGTGGGAAATAGGTTTTTTAAGGTTTGTATTTTTAAGAATATGAATTTAAAAATCTAATTTTTTTAATTATTTTGCTTAAGGTGTTCCACACAGATATGGCAAGCCCTCATTGGAGGGCACAAAGGTGTTGATTTGTGCCAAGTCCTTATAGAAGTTATTCTCATTCAACTTTTACTTTCTTTCAAAATTCCATTTTATTGAGATTTTTTGTTAATTTTTGTCAAAATATCCAAAACATCCCTATATATATATATATATAATTGCAAAGATGTAAAAATGTTCCAAATATTTTTTTATAAATAAATTAAACGTATGAATCTTTACAATTTTTATTTTTATTTTTTTATAATAACAAATGTATTTTGAGAATTTTGATAAGATTTAACGAAAAATTATAACAAAAAGAGGATAATTGAAAGAAATTGAATTTTCGATACCCTTAATTGAGATTTTTTGAACTTCAAAAGTATTTTCAAAACACGTAAATGTTCAGAAAGGTTTTGTGAAGTCTCCTTTAGTATTTTTTTTATGTAACAATTCACATTTAATTTATTTATTTTTTAAAAATAAAAAATAAAATGTTAAGAAATAAACATTTAAAAATGCTAAATAACATTAATCTTTTCATTAAAAGCTCGGCAACTTCTTGGCAACATTCCCAAGCTTTAATTGGACCAAGGCCTAAAAAAATCTACCTTTACAACTTTAAAAAAAAATGACCACTTTTTGTTTGTTTTTGTTTTTGTTTTTATTTTTTTATTTTTTAATGTTTTATTTTTAACTCTATAAGCCAGTTGCCTGCGAACGGGTCCTCAATGTCCACACGAGTTGTTGAAAAACAACAAATTCAAAGTCCAACTTTATCTGGTCGGTCCACACAACTTTATCCTTAAAGGCGAAAGGAAGAAGATTCGTGGGAATTGCATGCAAAAATCTATTGCTTTACACTAAGAAACTTGACTGATGGGATGGGATGAGATTGCACGTAAATCTATATATCAACATGATTTTTTAAGGATCTTCTAGACTTATATATATATATATATAGAACGTAACCAAAAAAAAAAAAGTAGTATATATATATATATATATATATATGTGTGTGTGTGTGTGTGATGAGCTGGGCTCATGCAATGAATCTGGATGCATTTGACTGTGCATTAAAGCTGGGTGAGCAGTAAGATTCTTCATCAGGAATGCAGACTTGTTTTAAACCACGTGATTAATTATATCCAGTACCCAAGGAAAGAAGAGAGACTAGAAGATGATGATAACAGTAATTTTCATTGACGCCTTGAGGAACATATTTGCATGGGAGTTGGGACCATATAGATGGGCCATGGAGGCTAAATAATTTGCTTGACTGGTCATACTTGCCAGTTTTTTATTTTTGGCTGGAGCCATCTTTGACCTGCTCTATCAATTACTAGCTAATATATTTTTTTATTCTTTATGAAATATAAAGATTCTAGTATTGCTCTATTGAATTTTTATTGTGAAGAACATTATGCAATCTGTCCACTGCCATGATGTTTCAATTATATTTGTGTGAATGCCAATAAAAGAAACAACTATAAACTCTATAGGTATGAATTCCTGTTAATCAATTATGTTTAGGCTTTTAGAACAGTTTTCTTTTATGTATTTATTTTAAATTAGAAAAATATTTTAACAAACTAAAATATAAATGGCTAATGAGCAAAGTTTTGAAAAGAGACTAAAAGTCTCATTTATAACATATATGACTGTTAATTACCTTCTATATATCGTGGCTTGCCTTTAACTATTTTCTTTCGGTTCCTACACCACAACCCATCTTTTTTTGAGTGATTCCATCTTCACGTCTACTTACATTAAATCCAGATTAAGTATATACTCAAACTAACACTAAATTTGCAATATTTTACCCAAACTAAAAATTGTATCAATGTTTTCTTCAAATTACCAAAAATTTACAATATTTTCCAAATGACAAAAATACCCTTCAAAAAGGCATAGGTACCCAGAGCTCCTTTCGGGTAGGAGAGACGACAATTCTTTACTTAGGGTAGAAGAACACCACAGTACTCCACTCAGGTAGAAGACCACGAAGACATATGTCTAATTCATTCTTTGATTCTCATTAATAACCAAATGGTCTTTAAATAGAAATACGAATAGATAAAGCTTAAAGTGATAACACCTAAAGTTCTAATATTCAAATTCAAATAAACTCTAATTCTAATAACCTAATCTTAATATTAAATAAACTAATATTAATTTAAATAATCTAATCCTAATGAATTAGAATTGTATTCCAATTCAATTACTATTATCCTATCTAATCATAACCTTATCCGGCACTATCATGAAACTTCAAAGTTTTGTAATGACTTGTTTCTATTAACCATTCATTTGTATTAGATCTCAAGATTTGCTTATGTTTGGTTTTCCAACGACTTTGTGGAGCTTTGTATTGTTCACCTTTTGGTTCTGAAGTCGAGCAGAACTAGGATTGTTCTGACAACGTATAATAGCAGCAGAAACTAAGAATTGAAGAACGAAAAGGAAATTTAGGAAAAAGATAAAATAACAAATAAGAAAAAGAAAGTCCCTAAGTACTCAAAATAAGCAAACAAAGAAATAACTCTGAAAGACTTAAATTTAATTGATAATATAAACTGAATTCAAAAACAACAAAGACTAGGGCCTAAAACAAAAAAGAATAACTATGCTAGTCCACATAGAATGAATAAATACAACAATCTCCTACTTGAACAGCATAAGTCATTCAACCCCAAAACAAATACAAATAAGAATCCCAAAATCGTAAACCATTTTGAAAAGAACATGTTTTCAGTCATTCTTGATG
>NC_081543.1:32502179-32503603 GCF_901000735.1 Corylus avellana | reverse complement strand
TTTAGAAAACGAAAAATTTTATTTTCTTAAACGAAAATTGTTAATTTTTTTTAAAAAAAGTTATAAAACAAAACAAAAATTTTCAATTTTTATAACAAAAAAAAATTGATTTTTTTTTAAAAAAAAATTTTTATAAAAATGATTTTTTTTTTTTTAAAAAAAAAATTTAAATGCCACCCTTTGGATTTTTTATTTTATTTTATTTTTTTATTTTTAGTTTTAGGTTTTTTTTAGAAGTTTTAGTATTTTTTGTTTTTATTTTATTAAGCGTAGTTTCATCATTGGGGGAACATTGACAATTTTTTGTAGTTTGGGGGGGACATTGTCACAATTGAAAGTTTGGAAGGGTGACACTATCAATTGGGTTGTAGTTTGAGGGGGGTATGTAAACTTTTCCCAAGAATTAACTAGAGTATGTATATTTTTTTCTAATTAAAAAAGGTAAATTGTTGTAATTTCGAAAAACATAGTAGAAAATGCCCATTGAGAGTTGCATGGAAATGGCCTAAATGGTGAGAACTGCAGTCGTCTGGCTGAGTCATAGCTTGACCCAACTCTATCATGGCATCAATAAGACCCATTGTGACTAATTGATTAGGGGTGAAAATGCGGTTAACCGGCGGTTAGTAACTCTAATAACTGCTAACTGTTTTTTAAAAGAAAAAATAAAAAATGTTTAAATTTTTTTAGAAAAAAAAAAAAAAAAAACCCAAAACGATATCATTTCTATGGTAATATGATAATATCATACTACATATATCGTTTCAAAATTTTTTTATACATTTTTATATAGATTTAAAATTTTAAACACAAAAATGACATCGTTTCATTTATCTTTATATATAAATATAATATATATTATGTAATATATATAGGCAGTTAGCGGTTTTGAAAAAACCTAGAACCACTAAACGTAACCGCTTAGGCGGTTATCCGTTTTTTCTAACTGCCTTCAAAAGCGATTAGCGATTAGTGTAGTTATTAACCGCTCGCATTTTCACTAGTCGAATTCTCACCATAGTATATGTCCAATCACTTCAAAAATTTATATAAGTTTCAAATATAAACAAAATCATCATAAATGTATATATAAATATACCTAATACTGCCATATATATATATATGGACTATATCATCATCAGTCTAGATCTTATTGAGTAGACCAAACAAATCCGTCTTCATCATAACAATTTTCATCATCAGTTTCATATATAATTGATAAATGCATCTTTTTCAAGAGTAGTATGAATTCTTCTATCTTGTAACTCGTAGATCAGGACCACATGCCAATGCAAACAATTCCTCAGACACTTGAGATGAGTTCTCACTATTTCAGCGTCTACAAAAATAAGGGACTTCAAATGACGTTAACAGCACCCCCCCAAAAAAAAAAAAAAAAAGAAAAAAAAGAAAGAAAAGGAGAG
>NC_081543.1:32495647-32501994 GCF_901000735.1 Corylus avellana | reverse complement strand
TTAGCATGGTTCTCTTTCTCCTCTTTAATAGAATAATTCAATAATAGACCTATCCTTTTCTGATAGACATGAAAATGACATTCTTCTATTAATTTAGAGGGCACGCTTTCTAATATAGGCCTCATGTCTCGCTGATAGACACCCTAAAGTGAATAAAAAAACAGTATTCGATGTGTGTAGAGATAATAGTACCTCAATCTTAATTTTTGCATATTGACATAATAAAGTATAGGGCAAATGCTAAAAACTCAATTTTTTTGCTCAACATAGGTCCAACTTTTGCCTTATTATTATTATTATTTTTTTTTTAAAAGGAAAAAATGTCTGAAGCAACCCTATTTATTTTTTGCCTTTCTTTTATTTGGTATTTTTTTTCTTCATAATAATGACTTTTTCTTAAAAAAAAAATGGCATTATTATGAAAAAAAAAAAAATACAATTTTTCATTTTAAAAAAATACCAAATAAAAGAAAGACAAAAAATAGATAGGGTTGCTTCAGATATTTTTTTTCATTTTTTATTTTATTTTATTTTTAAAAAATAAGACAAAAGTTGGCCTAAAGTTGGGCAACATAGTTGGGTCTCTATCATCCCTCTAAAGTATAAGGGACCAATTCCACGTATATATAGGTGGAGACTACATGCTTTCTCATGGAAAAGTGCTAAACTTACCAAATTTTTTCTCCAAAAGTCATTCAACCCCAAAACAAACACAAATAAGAATCCCAAAATACAAAACCATTTTGAAAAGAACACGTTTTCAGTCCTTCTTGATGGCTGCCAAAAAAAAAAAAACAACAATTGATTTTATTATTATGACGTGTAAATCCTCTATAAGATTATTAGATTAACATATTTTTGTTCTTTTCCATATCCCACCATAAGAAGGAAATTTCAAGGAACGTTGATCAACGACTAGAGATACGACTTTTCTCAGCTTCACAATTAATTCCATTTGTATGACGTGTAAATTCTCTTTGATAACAACCTACATGTGCTGTTTTAGTTTTTAACCAATAGATCAGCATCCTATATATGGTAAAATTAAAAGTACAAATTTGTACGTAATTGATTGGCTTCATTCATATCGAAAGCAAACTCAATTTTTAGATGAAAATCATATGAATCATAAATCAATCATTTTGAAATCCACCTGCCTTGAAGAGGTAGTACCACATTGTACTTTTAGTGGCACATGAATAATTTTATTACATATAGTGTCTACTACGTATTCTATATTATGAGAAGTTAACTGTTCGTATTATTATATGATAATAATGTTTGATGTAATGTTAGTGTAATCTAATATAAAATAAAATAAAAAATTATTTTTTTAATTAACCATAATTAATAGTATATTTGAGATTACGTCAAAAAATAAAACTTTTAAAGTTAAAAAAATTATTATTAATTTTGGACGAACACAAAAAAGACATAAATCTTCGTCTGATTGCCAAAAAATATTAGAGAATTATCAACGCTAATTAATTTTTCCGTTAAACATCAATTTCCCGAATGGACCCGTCAAACGCTGTCTCAATCTAATTGTGGAAAAATGTTGGAGAATTATGAATGCTAATTAATTTGATAGAATTATCAACGATGGTAATTTGGTAGTCTATAGTACTTGTACCCCTACAGACACGTGGCTTTCACTAGATGCTGTCCTTTTCACCTGCATGCATTATTGGACTATAATTAATTAATATACGGTCACGTAAAAACTTTAGTAACATCATAATATGTTCATGCATTATTAGACAGTAATAAATTTCGTCCCCGACCTAGTTTTACAAGTTGTTCTCAAAACAAATACACAAGTGCTTAAATATAGTAGTTTCTACCAACAAAAAAAAAGAAAAGAAAAAAAAAAAAAGACAGTTTTCTTTCAAATTGGGCTGAAATTTTTTTTTTTTCAACATATTCTATAAAAATGATATGTATCACATTTCATTTCAAAAACATATGTTTTTTAAATAAGTGAAACACATTTTTTGGAATAAAATTTCTTCCAACTTTATCATTACAATTAAAAAAAAACATGTGCTTTTCACATATAAAGGACATGTCATTTTTATAGAATAGATTGGACGAATTTCTTCCAACTCAGTTTGAGGGTTTATGGTTAAATATTTTTTTGCCATATATAGTTTAACTTTATTTTTTGCTACATCGGTTTCATTTGAATCATAAATGGTACCTCGATAATGAATAAAAACAGATATAGTACTCTGTCTAAATTCCGTCCAAAAATTTATGGAAATCCACGTCAATAAAAACAGATATATTGACACATGTCTATACATATAATAAAAAATGGAAAAATAAAAATTTAAAAACCAAAATGATTAACAAAAAATTAAATTAAATTAAAAAAAAAAGAAATAAAACCACCCCTTTTCCATTTTTTTTTTTTAATTTAATTTATTTTTTAATAAAATTTTTATCTCTAATTAGGTATATGGACACGTGCCAATTTTTTAGGGGGCTGACTTAGATTTTTATCAATTTTTTGACGGAGGTACCAAATCTGTTTCTAACTATATATTATTAAAGTACTATATGTGATAAAAAATAAAATCCACAAAAGACAAAAAAATAAAATTGTTAAACTGCAGGACAATAAAGTATTTAACCATGCAATAATAATATATATATAGTTGACCTCTCTTTGAGGTCTACTCTAGTCTTCGCTCCCAAAGCAACTCATCTCATCTCTCTCTCCAAACTCCTTGATATATAGTGGTACAATAATTAATGATTTGCGCACCAATTCGGCCACCATTTTTGCCTGCGTAGGCGAAGGTATTTTCCTTGGCAAAAATGAAAAAGATGATGTTTCTTGTTCGATTTCTCCATGCTTCAACCCTCACCTTTTGCTTGGCAACGTTCGCTTTCGGAGCCACTCTATTGCCGGATGGAGAAGGTATATATGCTGATCACTACACAGATGCATGATATTTTAACCTTTCTTTTTTTAGGTGCAATTCATTATTCAAGCCTTTTTGATTGGTTGGAGCTGATTTCATCACTTGTGTTGAATTGGGCGCTAACTTTTGCAGTGGAAGCTTTACGTGAGATAGCGAATACGTTAGGGAAGACGGACTGGAATTTCAGCGTAGATCCATGCAGTCAACAACCTGGATGGTTCGACGGACCAGCAGCAGGATCATTCGAGAATAATCTCACCTGCGACTGCTCCAACGGAACTAGATGCCACGTTGTCAGCATGTACGTCATATCTCTCTCCTATATATACACACTATCTGCACATACGCATATATATATATATATATATATATATATATATATATATATATCCACCGACATATGTTTCACTGAGATTTTTTTGTTAAGAAATGCTGCGTACTCTTACTTTTATATATATATATATATTTGTTGGTGATCTTTAAAATCATTTTTTAGAGTTGAGATAAATTTTTATTAAATTTAATCCAATGAAAATTTTAAACATCGATCACTTATAATCTTAAGAACGTGTAAAAATGAGTGAAAAATAAAAGTCTATTTTGAACATAAACCGTCCAAAATGCCCTTTTTTACTTTTCTGATTTTTATTTTTATTTTTATTTTGCTTTAAAGTGATCAAACGGTTGCCATTTATTAAAAGTAATTAGCATTCCAATTTCCATGCTTTTAGACATCTAAAAAATTAGAGGCTAAGATGCAATGCTAAGACATATATAAAAGCTACCTCAAATTATATTTTTGAGAAATTATTTTTTGCATTTGTATAAATTTGGTGAGTTGGCATATATGTTCTATTAATCCTTAATTTTTTTTTTAAGAAAATTAATAGTAAATAGAGCATACCAACTCAATAGCAGAAAAGATGTAGGTAAGACGGACATATACATACATATCGCAAAAGAAACATTTCTTTTTATTTTTTATTTTTAAATCAAATAAAAAACGAAGTTGGCTCTGCTAACTGCATTTGAATAGTAGGACCAAAATTCTATTTTTGACTTTCGGGGCCTTGTTTGGCAAAGGTTTTAGGCATTTTCATCGTAGTAGAAAGTTATTGATAAGTTTTAATTTTTTTTTTTTTTATAGAAAAATTAAAAAAAAATGTTTAATTTGTAGTAAATTTTTTATTTAAATAATAATAAAAAGTGATTAATGCGATATAAAATGTAAGAATATTTTACGGTTGAAAATTAAGTGGACTTTTTTTTGGCCTAAAAAAAACAAAAAAAACCTTAAACCGGGTGTTGAGGACCACATCTTTTGGTTGCATTAACACTTATGTCAAATCTTTAGATGGCATGGAGACAAAAAAAAATAAATAAATAAATTATATATATATCTTAGATGGGATCCACGTACTTAATGGGGGTGTCGAGGAGTCAAGGACCATTGTTTTGTTTGTTAAATCCTTTTTGCCTTTTGTTATGCAGTTGATGCGAATTGGTGTGAGAAAAAGTAAACAAGTTTAGTATAAAAAAAGTGAAAAATGTTTACTGATTATCTGATTTCATATCAACTCCTCTTGAGAAATAATTTCATATTATATTGTAGATTAATGCTATAAATAAGATTTTTTTTTTTTTTTTTTTGTCATTTTAAAGGTGATATGACTTTTAAAATTACAATTGAATCAAAATTTAATAGCCATATATTTCAAATTTAATAGTAATTTTAAAAGTCAAATCACTTTTAGAGGGACAAAAAGGGAACAAAAGTCTTACTTTTAGAATTAATCTATTTTACACTTAAAAACATATATATGGAACTTTAATTAAAATGTTCAAGATTTAAATTAGGGGAAGGGAAACTTCACTTTTATATATATATATATATTATTTTATTTTGGAACTACAACACAATTTTGTAAACTTTAAAAATTTACAATATAGAGTTTTAATCTTTCAATCCCTTTCATTTATCTATACATGTAAACTTCTAAAAAGTTATAGAAATAAAACAAAACAAAAAAGAGAATTGCGACACTTACAAACAAACCTTACAAACTGACGTGGCAAAGAAAAAGACAAAAACAAATTTGGTACCAGCTGCCCGTGAGAGACCGGGCTGGGTCGCGGCTAGACCCACGCCTGGGTCTGGCCGCGACCTACCGTGCAACGTGTTTGGCCGACGGCGGGTCTGGCCACGACCCCCGGCCCCGGGTCTGGCCGAGACCGGCCAGGCCAGACCCACCTGGGTCTAGCCTGACCCCGCTGGGTCTCGGCCAGACCCAGTGGGGGTCTGATTCTTTTCTTTTTCTTTGTTTCTTCTTATCTCCACACCGCCGGCCTCACTCCTTCTCACATCGCATATCCACCGCATAACGCATAATTTTCACCTCAAGAGAGGCATGGATTTATTTTTGTGTTAGTTTGCTTTTGTTTTGGAAGAACCTTTCCAAGCATGAACATACAGGAGAGTTCTTGATGTTGTAGGTAGCTTATCCACCGCATAACGCATAATATTCACACTGATCTGCCTAGGATGTTATTTTGCAACACAAATCAAGAGAGACAGTACTCACGGTGAAAGGAAGACAAATCAAGAGAGGTATGGATCAATTTCACGCCTGGGTCTGGCCGCGACCCGCCGTGCGCCGTGGGTCTAGGCCAGACCCAGGCATGGGTCTGGCCGAGACCCAGCCATGGGTCACAGACCCACGGGCGGGGTCAGGCCAGACCCACGACGGGTCTCAGCCAGATCCAGCGTGGGGGTCGTGGCCAGAAAGATTTTGATGGAGGCTTTTCTTCCACATCAAAACTGCTGGACAAGAACTCTTTTAGCCTCTTCTTTTCTGTATTTACAGTACAAGAAGGCAGAGAACAAGAAGAAACAGGCTCAGATCCGCGAACTTCATTTGGGTTTGTGATATTTTGCTTGATTTCTCTCACGGGCAGCCTAGTACCAAGTTTTTTTTTTTTTTTGGTCATTTTCTTTGCCACGTCAGTTGTAAGGCTTTGTTTATAAAAAGCCTTTGCAAGTGTAGCAATTCTTATAAAAGTAATTGGCATGCCATGCCTTTATACATATAAAAAATTTGAGGCTAAGATGCAATGCCAAGTGTCCAAAAATATCTTTTCAACGAGGAATGAGGACCACGTACATCTTGTCCGTCAAAACCCATCTCGTCCGCGTTATTGAGTTATTTCCACGTCATTATCAACATTTTTTTTTTTTTTGTTTCATTAACTATCTTTAATGTTTGATCAATCTTCAGATACATACGGTTTTTCTATCTCACGCCACGCTAAGTAATTATCTAAATCAATCCTTAAACCTGATCTTAAAATATTGAAAAGACTTCACTTATGACTTATCAAGACTTTATCTTGATAAATAGTTTCATATTATATTAATGT
>NC_081543.1:32474111-32495547 GCF_901000735.1 Corylus avellana | reverse complement strand
AGGTCATGATTTTGGTTTTTGTTTAAAATCTTATAAAAAAGAATTTTTTTGAAGCATTTCATGGTATACCAAAAAACACAGTTGACACTGTCAAAAACAATCATGTTCAATGTCTAGAAGGCTTTGTTGAATCTCAAGATACTCTGTCTCCGGAAAAGAAAATGAATTCTTAAGTCAGGTTAGGTCAATCAACACAAGGAGAAGAAAAGGAATTCTTAGCCATGCAAGAATCCTGAATGATCCATAAATTAGCATAAAAGCATTTTCTAGAGGATTTTTGAAATACCAGCAAACAGAAAAAGGGAGGAAAAAGTGGATATTATACTAACAAGGTTTTCAACGTTGTCCTATCCCCGAGATATTCGGGTAGCTGTCCAGTAATATTGCAACTCCTCAATATTCTGTAAGAAAATTAAAAATATCTATGTTAACTTAAGTAGCCATAACATTGGGTATGTTGGAAAATCATGTCATTGAAACATTTAACTTACAATTTTTTCAACTGAGTCAGATTATTAAGTGGTGGAAAAGGTTCTTCAGATCCAATCAAGTCACTGATTCTCCTGAATATCAAATTCAACAAAGAATAAAGTAATTCAAATGTAATTCCATCTAAAAATTAATTATAGTTGTGACATAAATGGTTGATACTAACAAGTCGGATAGCTTTTCCAAATGAGCAATGCCAGAAGGAATTGGCCCGCTCAAACCACTTGCCTGAATCAATCTGTTATTACCAAATTTTGATTTAATGAGGGATAATACATAACAACCATAACTAAATAACGACAAAATCCTTCAACACAAATAAAAAAGAAAAAGGAACAAAGCTCTCACAATTTTGTAAGGTTTGTCCAGTTTTGAATATAATTGGGTATCGTTCCAGAAAATTGATTGTCACTGATCCGACTGCATTACGTTGAATGGACAAAAGGAATTAAAAAAAAAATAAAAATGAAACGTCATATGTAATCTTAGATGAAAAACTTAATGCGGAAAGAAAGAAAGAGTAGCTTACAAGTCCTTCAATGTGATTAGTCCTGCAAATGAATCAGGTAGCTCCCCACTAAAATAATTCGAGCTCAAGAAACTATAATAACATCATCAACAACAACAACATCAGCCTCAAGAATGCCCACACCAAATAAAAGAGATAAGATTCTTGTAATAAGAGGGAATATTCAAAAACGTCTTACAATCTTTCTATGGAGGGCATATGGCCAAGCTCTGGAGGAAGATTTCCGGAAAGTTGATTGAACTCCACCGTACTACAAATAATAAAACCGCATTATTCCTCAATTACAAAACTCTAAAAAAAGAAAAATTAACAAAAAAATTCACAAATAGAAACAAATGGATGATCAGAACTCACATGCTTTTGAGAGTTGTGATGTTTGCCAGCTCTTTGGGGATAGAACCCGTTAACTGGTTTCCAAGAAGGGAACTGCAATAAGACTCTCTTACGTTAAAATCATCCCTTCATGAAAACATCTATATATATATATATATATATAGAGAGAGAGAGAGAGAGAGAGAGAGAGTACATGTTGACCAGCTGCGGGGAAGAACCCCATCCCGGAGGGATTGAACCGTTAAGGTAGTTGCGCGTGAGGTCACTAATACAAGAGAGAAATGAATCAGTTGAGGAAAGAAACTACATGTGGCATCTCTGTTCTGAGTACTTACATTTGTTGGAGGTAGGGCAACCCGGCAAAATTTGGCGGGAGGGTGCCCGCGAGGTTTTGTCCTTTCAAAATTCTGTACATCCAATAAAGAGTGGGGGTTACCGAAGCTTAACATTCTCAATATATATATATATCAACCCTTTTTTTATTTTTTTATATATTTAAGGGTATAGTTGTATTTTTATAATTTTTTGGAGCTATAGAAAATATTTTACTTTTTGGGGGTTTAAGTTAACAAAACATTTAAACCGTATTAGTAAATCGTAAATGAAAAGGACTGAAAGATTATAATTCTAAATTGTAAATTTTTAAAGTTTAGAGACCAGAAAGATTAAAAATCGTTTGGTACGTACTCAAACTTCAAAGAAATAAGTGAAGTTTTTCTTAGTTTAAATCTTGAACAGCTTAACTAAATTTTCATATATATGTTTTAAAGGGTACATTAATATAATATGAAACTATTTATCAAGATAAAGTCTTGATAAGTCATAAGTGAAGTCTTTTCAATATTTTAAGATCAGGTTTAAGGATTGATTTAGATAATTACTTAGCGTGGCGTGAGATAGAAAAACCGTATGTATCTGAAGATTGAGTTAATGAAACAAAAAAAAAAAAAATGTTGATAATGACGTGGAAATAACTCAATAACGCGGACGAGATGGGTTTTGACGGACAAGATGTACGTGGTCCTCATTCCTCGTTGAAAAGATATTTTTGGACACTTGGCATTGCATCTTAGCCTCAAATTTTTTATATGTATAAAGGCATGGCATGCCAATTACTTTTATAAGAATTGCTACACTTGCAAAGGCTTTTTATAAACAAAGCCTTACAACTGACGTGGCAAAGAAAATGACCAAAAAAAAAAAAAAACTTGGTACTAGGCTGCCCGTGAGAGAAATCAAGCAAAATATCACAAACCCAAATGAAGTTCGCGGATCTGAGCCTGTTTCTTCTTGTTCTCTGCCTTCTTGTACTGTAAATACAGAAAAGAAGAGGCTAAAAGAGTTCTTGTCCAGCAGTTTTGATGTGGAAGAAAAGCCTCCATCAAAATCTTTCTGGCCACGACCCCCACGCTGGATCTGGCTGAGACCCGTCGTGGGTCTGGCCTGACCCCGCCCGTGGGTCTGTGACCCATGGCTGGGTCTCGGCCAGACCCATGCCTGGGTCTGGCCTAGACCCACGGCGCACGGCGGGTCGCGGCCAGACCCAGGCGTGAAATTGATCCATACCTCTCTTGATTTGTCTTCCTTTCACCGTGAGTACTGTCTCTCTTGATTTGTGTTGCAAAATAACATCCTAGGCAGATCAGTGTGAATATTATGCGTTATGCGGTGGATAAGCTACTTACAACATCAAGAACTCTCCTGTATGTTCATGCTTGGAAAGGTTCTTCCAAAACAAAAGCAAACTAACACAAAAATAAATCCATGCCTCTCTTGAGGTGAAAATTATGCGTTATGCGGTGGATATGCGATGTGAGAAGGAGTGAGGCCGGCGGTGTGGAGATAAGAAGAAACAAAGAGAAAGAAAAGAATCAGACCCCCACTGGGTCTGGCCGAGACCCAGCGGGGTCAGGCTAGACCCAGGTGGGTCTGGCCTGGCCGGTCTCGGCCAGACCCGGGGCCGGGGGTCGTGGCCAGACCCGCCGTCGGCCAAACACGTTGCACGGTAGGTCGCGGCCAGACCCAGGCGTGGGTCTAGCCGCGACCCAGCCCGGTCTCTCACGGGCAGCTGGTACCAAATTTGTTTTTGTCTTTTTCTTTGCCACGTCAGTTTGTAAGGTTTGTTTGTAAGTGTCGCAATTCTCTTTTTTGTTTTGTTTTATTTCTATAACTTTTTAGAAGTTTACATGTATAGATAAATGAAAGGGATTGAAAGATTAAAACTCTATATTGTAAATTTTTAAAGTTTACAAAATTGTGTTGTAGTTCCAAAATAAAATAATATATATATATATATAAAAGTGAAGTTTCCCTTCCCCTAATTTAAATCTTGAACATTTTAATTAAAGTTCCATATATATGTTTTTAAGTGTAAAATAGATTAATTCTAAAAGTAAGACTTTTGTTCCCTTTTTGTCCCTCTAAAAGTGATTTGACTTTTAAAATTACTATTAAATTTGAAATATATGGCTATTAAATTTTGATTCAATTGTAATTTTAAAAGTCATATCACCTTTAAAATGACAAAAAAAAAAAAAAAAAAATCTTATTTATAGCATTAATCTACAATATAATATGAAATTATTTCTCAAGAGGAGTTGATATGAAATCAGATAATCAGTAAACATTTTTCACTTTTTCACTTTTCCATACAATTTTCACTTTTTTTATACTAAACTTGTTTACTTTTTCTCACACCAATTCGCATCAACTGCATAACAAAAGGCAAAAAGGATTTAACAAACAAAACAATGGTCCTTGACTCCTCGACACCCCCATTAAGTACGTGGATCCCATCTAAGATATATATATAATTTATTTATTTATTTTTTTTTGTCTCCATGCCATCTAAAGATTTGACATAAGTGTTAATGCAACCAAAAGATGTGGTCCTCAACACCCGGTTTAAGGTTTTTTTTGTTTTTTTTAGGCCAAAAAAAAGTCCACTTAATTTTCAACCGTAAAATATTCTTACATTTTATATCGCATTAATCACTTTTTATTATTATTTAAATAAAAAATTTACTACAAATTAAACATTTTTTTTTTAATTTTTCTATAAAAAAAAAAAATTAAAACTTATCAATAACTTTCTACTACGATGAAAATGCCTAAAACCTTTGCCAAACAAGGCCCCGAAAGTCAAAAATAGAATTTTGGTCCTACTATTCAAATGCAGTTAGCAGAGCCAACTTCGTTTTTTATTTGATTTAAAAATAAAAAATAAAAAGAAATGTTTCTTTTGCGATATGTATGTATATGTCCGTCTTACCTACATCTTTTCTGCTATTGAGTTGGTATGCTCTATTTACTATTAATTTTCTTAAAAAAAAAATTAAGGATTAATAGAACATATATGCCAACTCACCAAATTTATACAAATGCAAAAAATAATTTCTCAAAAATATAATTTGAGGTAGCTTTTATATATGTCTTAGCATTGCATCTTAGCCTCTAATTTTTTAGATGTCTAAAAGCATGGAAATTGGAATGCTAATTACTTTTAATAAATGGCAACCGTTTGATCACTTTAAAGCAAAAGAAAAGAAAAAAAAAAAAAATCAGAAAAGTAAAAAAGGGCATTTTGGACGGTTTATGTTCAAAATAGACTTTTATTTTTCACACTCATTTTTACACGTTCTTAAGATTATAAGTGATCGATGTTTAAAATTTTCATTAGATTAAATTTAATAAAAATTTATCTCAACTCTAAAAAATGATTTTAAAGATCACCAATATATATATATATATGCGTATATGCAGATAGTGTGTATATATAGGAGAGAGATATGACGTACATGCTGACAACGTGGCATCTAGTTCCATTGGAGAAGGAGCAGCTGCAGGTGAGATTATTCACGAATGATCCTGCTGCTGGTCCGTCGAACCATCCAGGTTGTTGACTGCATGGATCTACGCTGAAATTCCAGTTCGTCTTCCCTAACGTATTCGCTATCTCACGTAAAGCTTCCACTGCAAAAGTTAGCGCCCAATTCAACAAAAGTCATGAAATCAGCTCCAACCAATCAAAAAGGCTTGCATAATGAATTGCACCTAAAAAAAGAAAGGTTAAAATATCATGCATCTGTGTAGTGATCAGCATATATACCTTCTCCATCCGGCAATAGAGTGGCTCCGAAAGCGAACGTTGCCAAGCAAAAGGTGAGGGTTGAAGCATGGAGAAATCGAACAAGAAACATCATCTTTTTCATTTTTGCCAAGGAAAATACCTTCGCCTACGCAGGCAAAAATGGTGGCCGAATTGGTGCGCAAATCATTAATTATTGTACTACTATATATCAAGGAGTTTGGAGAGAGAGAGAGAGAGAGAGATGAGAGGAGTTGCTTTGAGACTGAAGACTAGAGTAGACCTCAAAGAGAAGTCAACTATGTATAATTATTGTATGATTAAATACTTTTTTGTCCCTCAAATTTAATAATTTTATTTTTTTTCATTTTGGGTTTTATTTTGTATAACATATGATACTTCAATAATGGCTAAAAACAGATATGATACCTCCATCAAAAAATTGATGAAAATTCACGTCAAGCACTCCTAAAAAATTAACACGTGTTCATATATCTAATTAGAACTAAAAATAATAAAGAATTTTGATTAAAAAATTAAATTAAATTAAAGAAAAAGATAAAAATGGAAAGGGGTGGTTCTGTTCCTTTTTTAAAATTTAATTTAATTTTTTATAAATCATTTTAGTTTTTAAAATTTTATTTTTTTCATTTTTAATTATATATATAGACATGTGTCAATATATCTGTTTTTATTGACGTGGATTTCCATAAATTTTTGAACGGAATTTAGACAAAGGTATTGTATCTGTTTTTATCCATTATCGAGGTACCATTTATGATACAAATGAAACCGATAGAGCAAAAAATAAAGTTGTTAAATATGGCAAAAAAATATTTAACCCATTATTGTAAGCACTTTTTTTTTTTTTTTGTAGAGTTTTCCTCCAAACTGAGTTGGAGGAAATTCGTCAAATCTATTCTATAAAAATGACATGTGTTCTCTATACGTGAAAAGCACATACTTTTTTTAATTGTAATGATAAAATTGGAAGAAATTTTACTCAAAAAAATATGTGCTTCTCTTATTTAAAAAACATATGTTTTTCAAATAAAAAGTGGCACATGTCATTTTTATAGAATAAATTAAAAGAATTTTTTTTCAATCCAATTAGAAGGAAAACTATTTTTTTATTGGTAGAAACTACCATATTTAGGCACTTGTGTATTTGTTTTGATGACAGCTTGTAAAACTAGGTCGGTGAGAAAATTTATTACTGTCTAATAATGCATGAACATATTATGAGGTTACTAAAGTTTTGACGTGACCGTATTAAACTCTAATAATGCATGCAGATGAAAAGGTGAAAAGGACAGCATCTAATGAAAGCTAAGCCACGTGTGTGTAGGAGTACAAGTACTAGATATAGACTACCAAATTATTATCATTGATTATTCTACCAAATTAATTAGCGTTCATAATTCTCCAACATTTTTCCACAATTAGAGTGAGACAGCGTTTCACGGGTCCATTTGGGAAATTGAAGTTTAACGGACAAATTTATTAGCGTTGAAAATTCTCCAATATTTTTTGGCAATCAGATGAATAGTTTGTCTAAAATTAATGACTAATTGAAAAAAAATGATTATTTTATTTTATTTTATATTAGATTACACTAACATTATATCAAACATTATTATCATATAATACGATTCACGAACAGTTAACTTCTTATATATACTATAGAATACGTAGTTAGACACTATATGTAATAATTACATCACATTATCAAATTATTCATGTGCCACTAAAAGTACAATGTGGTACTACCTCTTCAAGGCTGGTGGATTTCAAAATGATTGATTTATGATTCATATGATTTCATCTAAAAATTGAGTTTGCTTTCAGTATGAATGAAGCCAATCAATTACGTACAAATTTGTACTTTTAATTTTACCATATATAGGATGCTAATCAATTGGTTAAAAATTAAAAAATCTTGGGATATTGAAAACAACACATGTAGGTTGTTATCAAAGAGAATTTACATGTCATACAAATGGAATTACTTATGATGCTAAGAAAAGTCATTATCTCTAGTCGCTGATTATCGTTGCTTGAAATTTCCTTCTTGTGGTGGGATATGGAAATGAACAAAAATATGTTAAACTCATAGAGGATTTACACATCATAATAATAAAATCAATTGTTTTTTTGGCGGCCATCAAGAAAGACTGAAAGCATGTTCTTTTCAAAATGGTTTTGTATTTTGGGATTCTTATTTGTGTTTGTTTTGGGGTTGAATGACTTTTAGAGAAAAAATTTGGTAAGTTTAGCACTTCTCCATAAGAAAGCATGTAGTCTCCCCCTATATATATATATATGTGTGGAATTGGCCCCTTATACTTTATTATGTCAATATGCAAAAATTAAGATTGAGGTACTATTATCTCTACACACACCGAATACTGTTTTTTTATTCACTTTAGGGTATCTATCAGAGAGATCGACATGAGGCCTATATTAGAAAGCGTGTCCTCTAAATTAATAGAAGAATGTCATTTTCATGTCTATCAGAAAAGAATAGTTATATTATTGAATTATTCTATTAAAGAGGAGAAAGATAACCATGCTAAATAGTGAGTGTCCTTTTTTTCACTTTTTTTTTTTTTTTTTTTTTTTTGGGGCTAAGGTGAGAACTCATCTCAAGGGTCTGCGGAATTGTTTGCATTGGCATGTGGTCTTGATCACGAGTTACAGGATAGAAGAATTCATACTACTCTTGAAAAAGATGCATTTATATATCAATTATATATATATATATATATATATATGAAACTGATGATGAAAATTGTTGTGATGAAGATGGATTTGTTTGGTCTACTCAACAAGATCTAGACTCTGATGATGATATAGTCCAAATCTATATATATATATATATATATATATATATGGCAGTATTAGGTATATTTATATATACATTTATGATGATTTTGGTTATATTTGAAACTTATGTAAATTTTTAAAGTGGTTGGACATGTACTATATATGGTGAGAATTCAACTGTCAAAATTAGGGTGAAAATGCGGGCGGTAATTAAATTTTGAAGGCGGTTAGCAAAAACCGTTAACCGCTAACCGCTAACTGTTAACCACTAACCGCATATATCTATATAAATGAAACGATGTCATTTTTGTGTTTAAAATTTTAAATATATATAAAAATGCATAAAAAAAATCTAGAAATGATATCGTTATGTACTATGTAGTATGATATTATTATATTACCATAGAAATGACATCGTTTTTTTTAAAAAAAAAAGAAATTTAAACATTTTTAAATTTTTTCTTTTAAAAAACGGTTAGCGATTATTAGAGTTACTAACAGCTAACCGCCAATTAACAGCATTTTCGTTAGTCTTAGTCACATTGGGTCTCATGATGCCATGATCATAGAGTTAGGTCAAGCTATGACTCAATCAGGCGACGGCAGTTCTCACCATTTAGGCCCTTTCTATGTAGCTCTCAATGGGCAAATTTGACTATGTTTTTTGAAATTACTACAATTCACATTTTTTAATTAGAAAAAATATACATGCTCTAGTTAATTCTTGAGGAAAGTCAACATATCACTCTCAAACTATCACCAAAATAACAATGTCCTCCCCAAACTTTTAATTGTTTCCCCACAATGATGAAATTACCCTTAGTAAAATAAAATAAAATAAATACTAAAATTTGTAGAAAAAAACCTAAAACTAAAAATAAAAAAAATAAAAAATAAAAATAAAAATAACCCCAAAGGGTGGTACATTTAAAATTAACAAAAAAAAAAAATCATTTTTATAACAAAAAATATTAAAAAAAAATCGATTTTTTTCTTTTGTTATAAAAATTGAAAATTTTTATTTTCTTTTATAACTTTTTTAAATAAAAATTTCCGTTTTAAAAAAATAAAAATTTTCGATTAAGAAAATAAAAATTTTTCGTTTTCTAAAAATTTGTTTTAAATAAAAATTTCGATTTTAAAAAAAAAATATTCGTTTTAAAAAAAATCGTTTTCTTTAAAAAAATTAAAACTTTTTGTTTAAAATTTTTTTTTAAAAAAAATCGTTCTTTTTAATTGAATTTTTTTCTTTTTTTAAATAAATTATTTTATTTTATTTTTATCTATAGGGGTATTTTTGTCTGATTGAGAAATATATATGGGCATTTTTATGTTTTTGCTCGTTTTAGGGGGGACATTGACAATATTTTGATAGTTTGGAGAGAATATTGTCATAATTAAAAGTTTAGAGGGAACATTATCACTTTAGTGGTAGTTTGAGAGGGTATGTAAAATTTACTCTTAATTTTTTCTTGTTTTAAGGAAGACAAATGAACAGAAAGGTTGGTGGAAAACATATAAGAATTGAATTGTCGGTTTGAATGTTTTCTTATCGGTTTGTACTATAAATGCATAATACTTTAAGATTGGAAGAAATTTGTGAGATGATCTCGAATTCTAAATTTTATTTTGTTAAATACTCTCAATTCTAAATTTTATTTGTCCTTTTATTTTATTAAATTACTATTTATTGTCTTGGAAATAGTCCCAATATTCTGATTAATTTATTAGTTGGCACCAGCCATTGAGATACTAGAAACTTTCAAGGCATGAGCATTTTAAAATGATTGATTTGTGATTCATATGATTTCCATCCAAAATTGAACCCAATTATTGGTTTGATTTCTATATGAAGCCAATCAATTACGTGCAAAATTGGACTTGTAAACTTGATAGGAGAAGAAATTTAATCAGTACGTGTTGATAATTCTTCAACATTTTTTTTTTTTTTTCTCACAATCAGAGGAAGACAGCGTATTGCGCGTTTGGGAAATTCATTGGACTAAATATGTCACTACACAAGAATATGTTGATGATAATTCTCCAATATTCAAATATTCAAACAAATTGATGTTTAACCGACAAATTAATTAGCGTTGATAATTCTCCAATATTTTTCCCGATCGAAGATTCATGTTTATCTCGTATCTTTGCAAAATTAATGGTAACTTTTTTAATTTTAAAAACTGATCTATTTTCCGACCTAATCTCAAATATACTCTTAGTGGTGAATTGGAAAAATCGAAGCGACTACTAAAGAGGCTAAGAACAAGTCAATGAGAGTGAATATGACACTTCGCAACCACCTAGCAAGGAACGATTTTTTATTTTATTTTATTTTATATTCGATTACACTAACATTACATTAAATATTATTGTCATATAATACTCAACTGTTTAAATATTATTTTATATTCGACTACCAAATTATTATCGTTGATAATCCTACCAAATTAATTAGCGTTCATAATTCTTCAATATTTTTCCACAATTAGAGTGAGACAGCGTTTGATGGGTCCATTTGGGAAATTGATGTTTAACGGAAAAATTAATTAGCGTTGATAATTCTCCAATATTTTTTCGCAATTTGACCAAGATTCATGTCTTTTTTGTGTTCGTCCAAAATTAATGATAATTTTTTTAACTTTAAAAGTTCTATTTTTTGACGTAATCTCAAATATACTCTTAATTATGATTAATTGAAAAAAATGATTTTTTATTTTATTTTATATTAGATTACACTAACACTACATCAAACATTATTATCATATAATACGATTCCCGAACAGTTAATTTCTTATATATATTATAGAATACGTAGTAGACACTATATGTAATAATTAAATCACATTATCAAATTATTCATGTGTCACTAAAAGTACAATGTGGTACTAGCTACTTTCAAAGCACATGGATTTCAAAATGATTGATTTGTGATTCATATCATATGGATGAAGCCAATCAATTACGTACAAATTTAAACTTTTAATTTTACCAATCGGTTAAAAAACAAACAATCTTGAGATATTGAAAAGAAGACATAAAATGTTGTTATCAAAGAGAATTTACAAGTCATACAAATGGAATTAATTGTGAAGCTGAGAAAAGTCGTATCTCTAGTCGTTGTTCAACGTTGCTTGAAATTTCCTTCTTGTGGTGGGATATGGAAAAGAACAAAAGTATGTTAATCTCATAGAGGATTTACACATCATAATAATAAAATCAATTGTTTTTTTTCCAGCCATCAAGAATGACTCAAAACATGTTCTTTTCAAAATGGTTCCAGTCAATGTCGTAAAGGGGGACCACGTGTGTCAATTAACACTTGTGTCAAATCATAATTAAATGAAGGGTGAAGTAAAACAGAAGCACGCCAGCCAATTTTTTTTTTTAATATTTTAATAAAAAAAAAAAATAATTTGTCTGGCGTGCTTAGCACACCAGCGTTGTGTGTATCACGACCCTTAAATGGATGTCGAGGAGGACCACGTCGTCAAAAACCCACTTCCTCAGCATTGTTATGGAGTCTTAGTGTTATTTCCACGTCATTGTTATCAACATACGGCTTTTCTATCTCTCGTAGCATTACTAGTAGATTTATCAATATAGTTTTTTTAGTTATTTTGGTGAGCCAATTTGCTGAAACGGTCAAGAGAAGCTTTAGCCTTCTGGTTTGACAAATTAAGAGGCCTTCCATTTGTAGTGGGCAAACTAGTAAGAAAGTTATTTTACTAAGGGTGCGTTGGACATTACGATTTTATAGACAAAAAATATAATTTTAACCCAAATCATAGAAAATTGATCATTGAGCATTCACATTGGCTTAACCAATTTTTTACTTTTATCTAAAATAAATAAACAAAACACTAAAAAATTCTCTACATCGGATTATGCATCTCAAATGCAAAATACATTCTTGTTGCATTTGTTAATAGTGCAACAAATGCAACAAGAATGGAAAAATACAATCTCATTAATATATTATTTCTCTCTCCACATCTCTCTTTTTCCAAAAGTTGATAGGAAAAATATAATCTTTATAAAAATAAATAAAAAATAATATTTAAATGATATATATAAAGAAAGAAGATAATCAGATGTATTATGTCTTTTAAAACTCATTACCTAAACTAGATAAAAGTGAGTTTTGATTAACCATTTTACATACAAATATGCATAAACCAATGTGATTGATCATTTAGGCTTGCGTTTTTTAAAAAAATAGTCATTTTTAAAATCTGCGTTTTCAAATCACAAGGAATGAGGTGCTTTTGTGAAACGCACAATTTTAAAAGCTAAACTGTGATTTTACAGGTAAAGCTGTAATTTTGACAAATGCTTTTTCAAATCACACATTTTAAAATCACAAATTCAAATAGACCCTAGTCGCTTCCAATGTTCTTTTGATTATTTCTCTTGTTAGATTAGCAGTGCTCAAACTTTTCTTGTAATTCTTTGCGCCTCTGAGTCAAACAAGTTAACTAACCTAGCCCTTACGAACCAGGAGTGTTACACATATTATGTTATTTACTGTGTTGAAAATGCTCCCACAACGCATTCACTTTCATTTCATCATTTGAGACACTTGGATTCGGAACCAGCTCTGGAATAAGAGCCCTACCCTCAAGCATGCTCACCACCGCAAACATGGTAGGCCGAACTGTTGGGGAAACATTAGTGCATAAAAGAGCCACATTGAACGTCACCATAGCCTCTTCTGTCTTGTAGTTTGAACCCAACCTTGAATCCACCAGTTCCAATAAACTTCCTTTCTCTTTTAAAACAAGTGCCTGCAAACAAACAACAGGAAAAGAAGAATTCAAGAAACAAATAAAGTCGGAGTTGATTCTTCATTTAGAAGGAGTGGAAGAATTTGCCTCAACATTGTATCAACTTTCTAGCTCAACAAATATGACAATTGGATATTCAACATGAAACATTTCCCTAATTAAATTCTAAGATTTTAACAAACGCAAGCATATATAAATTAACAAGAGCATAAAAAGGAGAAAATGTAAGAAAGAAAGAGATTCAAATTACCCGATCAAGAAGATGGAAACAGTCGTCCTTTGGTCGGTAACCAGTGTTGCTCATTCCACTGACAATTTCTAAGGTAACAATTCCGAAACTATAGACATTTACTTTGTCAGTTAAATAATCCCGCATTGCATATTCAGGTGCCATATATCCACTACAAACATTCTCAGCATCACGAATTCGTAAGATTGCAAATATTAAGGGCAATAATTTCCAATTGCTTTCATGTGTGTGTGTGTGTTTGTGTCTTGAGGGCATGGGTAAACTAAATCAATAGTTAACTCGTAAGATACTTTCAATTTTCTTTTTCTTCCTATTTCTTTGAAACTATTGGTATTACATGAAAATAAGAAAAAAGATAATAGGAAACACTATCACATGAAATTAATACACAACAACTCACTAAGTTCCAGCAACTCGGGTTCTTATGTGGGTTTTATCCTCTTCATCAAGCTTGTCTAAGCCAAAGTCAGATATCTTAGGGTTGAGATTTTTATCAAGCAATACATTAGTAGCCTTGATGTCTCTATGAACAATCTTCAATCTTGATTCTTCATGGAGATATGCCAAACCTCTTGCTACACCAACACAAATCTTCCGTCTTGTTGGCCAATCCAATTTCAACTCATATCCTTGTGGCCCTTAAATCAATCAAATTAATAAAAAAACAGTTAATGACTAAGCATACATGCAATGTTATCAATGACTATAAATACACAACAAAAGCAATTTAGTGCATGAAGGTAAAAGTTTACCAAACAAAGCACAAGCGAGACAATTATTTTCCATGTACTCGTATACTAGCAACAATTGATTTCCTTCAATACAGCATCCATAGAGCTTAACAAAATGAGGGTGTTGCAAAGCAGAAATCATGCCCATCTCATTCACAAACTCACGATTTCCTTGCTTTGATTTGGAAGAAAGCTGTTTGACAGCAATTATGGTACAATCTAACAGAAGGCCCTGCATTTGGGAAACATAAAACCTTTTTCATAAATGAACAAGGACACTTCAAAAAGAAAGAGCTACAATAAGAAGAGTTCAGATACAATCAATCAAAAGAAAATATTTATTCTGTAAATACCTTATAAACAGAACCAAAACCACCTTCACCAATTTTATTTGCAGCATCAAAGTTGTTTGTGGCAGCTTTGATTTGGCTTAAAGTAAATATTCCAGTTTGCTGGCCCAAACCCTTTAAATCTGAGGAAGATGCCAAGTCAGATACAGAAGTATGTCTAAGAAAATTGCATAATTGTTGACATTCCTCAGAGTTTGAGACATATTTTAGTACAAACTGTACACAACCTCACGGTGATCATAATACTAAACAAGTTAGCTGTTTCCACTTCATCCTATAAGTGTGCATATGCATCTTTAGTGTGTTCAAACATGCATACACATGCAAAGTGCTCAATGGGAAAAAAGTAAAAGGAAAAAAGAATCCAAAGAACATACCAGAAGTAAATAACTTTTACCAAAAAGAAATACCAATCCATATAATAACATCATTAATTGCCTTGCAAATACCTTGTCCCATTTTATTTTTCTGTCCTAGACAGCACTTCCACCAGAGGATACCCAGAACCAAAAATATAACAAAAGCTCCGGCAGCAGCAATCCCAACCTTTGCACCTAGAGATATACCAGTTCCCTTTTCTGATGGAGACATAAAGTCTGTTTGAAGAAAAAATAAAATATAAGAGTAATAGCATTAATCATTGTCAAGGTAATTGATAGGAGAAATCATCATCCAAGTAACACATGGAAAACAAGGAGGTCCTAACTGATAGTTAGGAATACTTCAATGAAAATAAATAAGAAAACGATTTCATTCTCTTGTTCATCAATATGATTGTTGAATATCATTTCTTCAAGTAGTAGACATTAAACTGAAATATATATATATATATATATATATATATATAACCATAAAAAGTAGACAAGAAAGACAAATACATCCATCTATGTTTCCATAAAGAAATTACAAGGCCAAATCAAATACAACTAAGGAAATTAACGAAATATCTTTAGCACCATTCATCCTTAAGAGTACCCAGAGAAATAGAGGTAAAGTTTTAGATATATAAGCAAGTCTAAGAATGGTTCACTTTCAAGCCACCGAAATTTAATATAAGAGCTCATAAAAGATAAAAATTACCATGATCCACAGAAATAGCTGAAATAAGAGGATCATCGACTCTTCTGTCTGGGATATCAGTTGTCCCCTTCCTAGCCCAATAGAAACAGATCTCCAAGGTATTACTAGTCACAACAGCAGTAAAATTTGTTATAATTGCCTCACGAACTCCATTGTCCTCTTTTACAATGTTGAAATCCTTCCATACCAGCTCTCCCTACAATACTCTAATCCATTTGTGTGTTATCAACTGTTTCATTCTAACTACTTGAGTACTGAAAATTGCTTGGTGAAAGTGGAAGTATATTGTAATAACTACCTGAATGTAAATATCAAATATACGCCTTCCCAAGCTGCTATATGTTTTATCGCCAGTGAGTATTATCTCCGCAAAATGGAGGTTGACTTTGTAATTTCCATTTACCAAACAAAAAGCATAATAAGTAAGAGAGAGGGGTGAAAGGCGTGCATTCATGTACAGTTCAGGGTTGGTCATAGAGAGTCTGGATGAGTTTGTGAATAAAAGTGGGTCCATTTGGTCATCATTATCATGAAGTCACCAGTGCTGCTAAATGCCCAGTTTTGTGCACTCTGGAAAAAATTTGAAGGTCCACTGTTATTAGTATCAGCGTCATATGCAGTAGTGCCATTGATAGTTACTGCTTTTCCACCGCAATTTATATGAACATTGTACCAATCTGGGACAAAAATAACAATAAATTAGTATCAATTGAACATGTAGATGTAAAAGCATTAATAACCGTCAAAAAAGAAAAGGAAGAAAACCTATTCAGTATTCTCAATTAAGAGAGCAGTGAGGAGAAGGAAGGATGAGTTAGTACACAATTCAGGCAAATGAAATGAAAGAAGTCATTTATTGTCATTGCCCGTTCACAGAGAACATTTTTTACATTATGACTATCACAATAAATTCCACAGATAAGGAGTTTTATGTTTCTTTTATGCCTAGAAAAAAAGGAATTTTCATTCCTATAATATAGTGTTACAACTTTCAAAATATCTATGAATTGAAGAATTGTGTAACATAGGATGATCCTACAACTTTAATATGAAAGCAGGATCTGTAAAAGCAGGTTCCTTGTTCACTCAAACAGGAAACCATGCCACTGATAGAACAATCAACGTCCAAAACAATTTAGTGCAACATAAAAAATGGATTTGTGTTTATATATATCAAGGCACACCAGAAAGTTAAAAGTTTTTGATGCATATTTTTGATAGATGAAGTTGATACTCATGACTGCATCAGCTTCCATGATGTAGCATGACCAGAAAACTTATATTATACATGATAGTGCATAACATACATGGAAGGGATGATAGTATTCAGATTTAATTCTTCTCATTCTTCATTCGACATAATCCAAGATACTAAGCTAACAACTGAACTTAAGTAGAAAAACTACAAGCACTTTCTACTACTCAAAAGGGGATTAGCTGCTCATAAACTATCATAAGCTGAGGAAATACTTCCTAAAATGATCATCTCCTTATAGTCCTATTATCTTGCTAACAATCCCATGAGCAAATACTAGAAGATTGAATGCCAATCCAGAATATGGAGGCTCTTCTCCTCCAAGTTGGATCATGAACCATAGCAACAAAAGATATTTGAATCTTGAACTCAAAAGCAGACATTAGTATGGCTGTAATTGCACAGGACATGCTTTCAATGAAAATGCATATTCTCTGGATCCTGTTTTCGACGTTGGGATGCCATTTCTGACACATTGTAGAAAAAGCACCTGGAAGTAAACACAAGAAGAGTAGGAAGCATTGGGAACTCTCAGGAGTAGAAATTCTTGGAAATGCCATTGAAACTTATAAGGAATGCATTTCCTTTAATCCTCCTGTTTTGATATGCTTTCAGACCCTCATTTTCTAAATTGATTTATGAAGTATCTCACAGATTTCTATAAATTACACTTTAAAGATGCAAATCGTTTTTGTCAATGTCACTTTTCTAATGATTAAGATTTAACATTTATAGCATATGTTGTGTTGGATTGGACCTTTGACCATCTCATCCGAAAACAACCCAACACCATCAAAGTTTCTTCACATTTTGACATTCAGACCAAATCAAATGGAAGACATGTAAGTAACTACGTATTACCAGAGGTCATACTCAGATACATTTTTTTTTTTTTCAGTTGAAGTAAAAGCGACTGAGTAATAAAGGGAGATAAAGCTCTAGAAGATAGTCAACAAGGTAAGATGAACAATCATTATTATTATTGATGAAATATCATGCAATGATTAGGATAAAAGAATCAACATCTTTGGTTGACTAATTGTATATATAGAATTTGGCAGAGAACCTTACATGTTGTCCCCTTTATTCAGCATCCACAGAGGCACTTGTCCAGTTAGCAAGTTGCCGGTTAAATATCTAAACAAAATCAATATTGCCAATTCAGTATCGTTATGTAGTTTGTGCATTACAGATCATCAAGTAGACTTTCCCTTGAGGATGCAAATCTTTAAAACATCCAATGGCTAAACGAATATTTATACTTTGGATAATTTCATATTAACAATAATAAATTACATGAAATGGCATCCCTACTCTAGCAAGTAGAGGTAGGAGTGTTAGCTACATCTATCATTTGGAAGAGGAACAACTTTAACTAGGAAATCAATTTAAAAAATTCTTATATGGATATCAACATGCAGTATTTAACTCTAGGAAACCTATAATTTGAATGACATGAAAGGACTTATTTCTCTTTTGTAGCGTTTAGCAGACACACTACTGGGTACTTGTTTAAGAGAAGACAATTTCAGCACTCAATTACCCATATGGATGATATGTTTGTCCAATCCAAATGCTTAAAACGTTTTGTAACTAAAAGCTTGACTTGGTGCATTTAAGCCACATTAATGCCACGTTCTATTCTACAGGCTATCCAGTTACTTCACCCTTGAAACATCCTGTCTGGTTGGTCACAGATAATTCTGTTTGGGGCCTAAAGTTTGTTTGAGTTTAACCTTGATGCCAAAAGGATATTTTTGCCTGATTTTATACTTGAGATCTTTTAAGGCCAGAATGTAGGAATCATCCAGTTAATCAAATTGGAGATAGCCTAATTGATCAGGCCATTAAACTATTCCTTTTTCATCCCCACTAATGAGGTAACCGTCACACAGTGTCTATCAGCTATACAAAAATGGTTGTCTGCAATTTGGTATATGAAAAGATACATATAATTTAAAATGCATACATGTAATCTGATTTTTGTAGACTTGCAATGCTGCTTGGAATTTCTCCTCTTAGTTTGTTAAAAGCTGAGATCTCTGCAAGAAAAGTTATAATTAAATGAATTAGAAAACAAATAGCACCTTAAAAAACCAATCCTTTCCTGAAAAATGGTACAAACAAACAACATATTGAAGTTGTAAAAATGAGAAACGACACTCATTTTTATATAAGAATGTCATAAACAAAGTCAAAACCATGCTAATTTAGTTGGTATTCTTAAATCTTTTAAAAAGCATTTTCCAATCATGTCAAAGAGAATCATGTTCAATGTCTAAAAGGCTTCATCAAAGGGCAAAAGGTTTAAAAAAAAAAAAAATCGCAGAAATATTGTTGGATTAGAAATGTTAGCCTCTATTTTGAAAGAACAATGCCTTCAAAAGAGCAAGGGGAAGAAAATAAAATGAATTTTTTAACTCCTAAATTCAAGGTACAAATTTTCCTTGCTTAGTATTAACTAAAAAAAATCACAAATTTTCCTTGCTTAGTTAATCAACACAAGGAGAAGAAAAGGAATTCCAAGCCATGAAAGAATACTGAATGATCCATAAATTAGCATACAAGCATTTTTAAGAGAATTTTTGAAATATCAGCAAACAGAAAATGTACAAAAAAGTGGCCACGATACTAACAAGGTTTTCAACGTTGTCATATCCCCAAGAAATTCAGGTAGCTGTCCAGTAATATTGCAACTCCTCAATATCCTGTAACAAAATAAATAATATCTATGTGAGGTCGAGTAGCCATAAGGATGGAACTTCTAAAAATTATGTCATTGAAACATTTAACTTACAGTGTCTTCAACTGTGTCAGATTATTAAGTGGTGGAAAAGGTTCTTCAGATCCATTCAAGTCACTAATTCTCCTGCGTATCAAATTCAACAAAGAATATAGTAATTCAAATGCAATTCCATCTGAAAATGATTTATAGTTGTGACATAAAAGGTTGATACTAACAAGTCAGATAACTTTTCCAAAATAGCAACGCCAGGAGGAATTGGCCCCTTCAAACCACTTGCCTCAATCGCTCTGTTGTTGCCAAATTTTGATGTAATGAGGGATAACAAATAACAGCCATAATTAAATAATGACAAAATCCTCAATCAAAATTAAAAAAGAAAAAAGGAATAAAGCTCTCACAGTTTTCCAAGCTTTTTCCAATTTTGAATATAATTGGGTATCTTTCCAGAAAACTGATTGTCTCTGATCCGACTGCATTACGTTGAATGGACAAAAGGAATTTAAAACAAAAAACAAAACAAAACAAAAAAAATGAAACGTCATATGTAATCTCAAATGAAAAACTTAATGTGGAAAGAAAGAAAGAGTAGTTTACAAGTCCTTCAATGTGATCAGCCCTGCAAATGAATCAGGCAACTCCCCAGTAAAATAATTCGAGCTGAGGAGGCTATAACAACATCATCATCAACAACAACAACATTAGCCTCAGGAATTCTCACACCAAATAAAAGAGATAACATTCTTGTAATAAGAGGGAATATTCAAAAACGTCTTACAATCTTTCTATGGAGGGCATATGGCCAAGCTCTGGAGGAAGATTTTCGGAAAGCTGATTGAACTCCAACGTACTACGAATAATAAAACTGAATTCCTTGATCACAAAACTCTAAAAAACACACACACACACACACACACACACAAATAGAAACAAATGGGTAATCAGAACTCACAAGCTTTTGAGAGTTGTAATGTGTGCAAGCTCTCTGGCGATAGAACCCGTCAACCGGTTTCCAAGAAGGGAACTGCAATAAGACCCTCTAACGTTAAAATCATCCTTTCATGAAAACATCTATATATATATATATATATATATATATAGACAGAGAGAGAGAGAGAGAGAGAGGGAATACATGTTGACCAGCCGCGTGGAACCCCATTCCGGAGGAATTGAACCGTTGAGGTAGTTGCGGGTGAGGTCACTAATGTGAGAGGGAAATAGAGAAATGAGTCCACAGGAAAATCAGCTGATGAAAGAAATTACAGCATTTGTGTACACTTACATTGTTGGAGGTAAGGCAACCTGACCAAATCTGGTGGGAGTTTGCCCGGGAGATTCTGTGCTTTGAGGACTCTGTCATTCCAGTTCAAAAGTGGGGTTTTTTTTTCAGTCACCGGACTTCAATTTTCTCAAGAAATAATGAATAAAATTGTGGCTTCAAGCTATAAAAAGTAGTCTCAAGAACTTTCTCGTCATCAAAATTTTACCTTTTTCTCTTCAAAGAGGATAGAAATGCTTAGTTTTAAGAATTTAAAACTTTTCAATATTTTTTGTTTCATTTATGCCTAAATGTTAAAAGAATGAGTATTAATGCTACGGTGTCACTTGTATTTTTCTAATGTCACTCTAAGAATAATGTGGCTCTAGTTTGAGTGATTTGGTTAACGATAAGAATAGAAGAGTCTTCTAGGCAACCTATCAATAGTGAAAAGCTTTTCATTTTTTGAATTGTAATTAATTTTGAGAAATGTTATTTAGTAGATTTTTACTCTCAATTCAATTGTATGACAGTCATATAACAGTGAAATGTCATATTCGTCAAGCATGTAAATTTTTATAGAATAATTATATTGAGTAGACTGTTATAAGATTGACATACAACTTGATAATACGTCAATAAAAATCAATTTTATAATAAGCAATTACTATATATATATATATATATATATATATATATATATATATATATATAA
>NC_081543.1:32467016-32474011 GCF_901000735.1 Corylus avellana | reverse complement strand
AAAAGTTAAATGTAGCAGCACTTTTTAAGGGAGCCATTTTATTTTTTAGTGTTTCTCTCTCCTGCTTTATCTTTTTCCCAAATATTTTTCCACCTATTTTTTAGAAATATAACTAATCGGATGTGTAGACACTTAAAAATGGCTTAGCTAAACTAGATAAAAGTGAGTTTTGAAGAGCCATTTTACATAAAAATATGGCTCTTCCATTGAGAATGCTCTAAAAATGTCACTTCTATGCACATAACATAGATTTTGTAAGAAATACTAAGCGTTAATAATGTTTAGAATTCGAGTATCGCTTTTCAAACCTTTTTGGTAAAGTGTATTTTCCTTCAAAATGATTTTTTTTTTTTTTTTCTATGCTTCAGTATATATATATTTCCCATTAAAGATGTATATGAGATATATAAGAAGAGTCTCAATGAAACATATATATATATATATACGGCGGATGCGTTTGTGCAGGGAGTGTATTGGAGAGAGATATGACGTACATGATGACAACGTGGCACACGGTTCCATTGGAGGAGGAGGAGGAGGAGCAGTTTCCACAGGTAACATTATTTTCAAATCCTTTTGGTTGGTTGGGTTTTATCCATCCGTATTGTGATCCGCTGCATGGATCTGCGCTGAAATTCCAGTCCGTCTTCCCTAACGTCTCCGCTATCTCACGTAAAGCTTCCACTGCAAAAGTTATGATAAAATCAGCTTGCTACAATTAACGTAAGAAAAGGCTATCCATGCTATATATCCAAATCCAACCAATCAAATTTGCACGTTTCCCAGATGAAAATACTTGATTATATATATATATATATATACCTTCATCATCCGGCAACACAGCGGCTCCGAAAGGGAAGGTTGCGATGAAAAAGGAGAGAGTTGAAGCAAGAAGAAATGGAACAAGAAACATCTTCTTCTTCATTTTGCCAATTAACGCAAAATGGTGGGATCGATGAAAGCAGTGAGGAAATGGTTTTGCTTTTGTGGAAAACTTGTAAACTTGTGTGTGTTTAGGGGGGCCTACAAGTACTACACTACCGAGTTATTATCGTTGATAATTCTACCCAAGCGTTTGACGGGTCCATGCATCATGCATGTATGGGGCGCGATTGGGAAATTCCTTGGCCTTAATATGTCATGCACTACGTACTCTATAATTAATATGTTGATGACAATTCTCCAATATTCAAATATTCAATGAAATTGATGTTTTAGCGTTGATAATTCTACAATATTTTTTTAGATTCATGTCCTTGTGTTCTCCCAAAATTAATGATAATTTTTTTAGTTTTAAAAACTCTATTTTCCAATGTAATTTCAAATATACGCTTAGTCGTGAATTGGAAAGAGGCAAAGAATATGTCAATGAGAGTGAATATGACATTTCACAACAATCTAGCCAGGAACGATTTTTTATTTTATATTAGATTACACTAACATTACATCAAATATTATTATCATATAATACGAACAATCAACTGTTCTTATATTATAGAATACGTAGATATGTAATAATTACATAACATTCTGCCAGCCACGTGCTAGCGTGTCAACGACGTCGTCACTGGGAGTGGGGTGTTTTTTACTCCCACTGGGAGTGGGGTGTTTTTTTCACTGGGAGTGGGGTGGTACATTTAAAATTAAAAAAAAAAAATCATTTTTATAAGAAAAAAATTAAAAAAATTCGATTTTTTTTTGTTATAAAAATTGAAAATTTTTATTTTGTTTTATAACTTTTTTAAATAAAAATTTCCGTTTTAAAAAATTAACAATTTTCGATTCAGAAAATAAAATTTTTTTTTCTAAAAATTTGTTTTAAATAAAAATTTCGATTTTTGTTTTTTTTAAAAAAAAAGCGTTTTCTTTAAAAAATTAAAAATTAAAAATTTTGGTTTAAAATTTTTTTAAAAAAAAATCGTTCTTTTAATTTAAATTTTTTCTTTTTAAAATAAATTATTTTATTTTATTTTTATCTATAGGGGTATCTTTGTCTGATTGAGAAATATATAGGGACATTTTTATCTTTTTGCTAGCCTTAAGGGGGACATTAACAATGTTTTGATAGTTTTGAGAGAAAATTGTCACAATTAAAAGTTTAATGAGAATATTGTCACTTTAGTGGTAGTTTGAGGGGTATGTAAACTTTACTCTTAAATTTTTTTATTTTTGTTTTTTGTTTTAAGGAAGACAAATGAACAGAAAGGTTGGTGGAAAACAAATAAGGGTTGAATGGTTAGTTTGAATGTTTTCTTTTCGGTTTGTACTATAAATGCGTAATACTTTAAGATTGGAAGAAATTTGTGAGATGATCTCAAATTCTAAATTTTATTTTGTTAAATACTCTCAATTCTAAATTTTATTTGTCCTTTTTTTTTATTAATTTACTATTTATTGTCTTGGAAATAGTCCCAATATTCTGATTAATTTATTAGTTCGCACCAGCCATTGAGATACTACAAACTTTCAAGGCATGAGCATTTTAAAATGATTGATTTGTGATTCATATGATTTCCATCCAAAATTGAACGCAATTATTGGTTTGATTTCTATATGAAGCCACTCAATTACGTGCAAAATTGGACTTGTAAACTTGATAGGTGATGAAATTTAATCAGTGTTGATAATTCTCCAACATTTTTTTTTTTTTTTTGTAAAGTCCACTTAACCCCCTCAAACTATCATTCCAATGACAATCTAACCCTCAAACTATCAATTACGACAACTTACCCCCTAAATTACCAAAAAAATGACAATGTACCCACTAATGCTAGCAAAATGACGATATTACCCCTATAAAATTTTCAATAAGACAAAAATGTCCTTAAAAATTTGAAAAGAAATTAAATTTTAGTATTTTTGTTTTTATTTTAGTAATGGTAATTTTGTCATTTTTTAAAAATTGGGAGTACTTTGTCATTGTTTTAGTAGTTTGGGAGATATATTGTTGCAAAACTACATCATTGAAGTAATCATTAGGGCAAAGGGGGTGATCACGCCTTTTTTTTGATGAAGGGTATTTTTGTCATTTGGGGAACATTGTAAATTTTTCGTAGTTTGAAGAAAACATTGATACAATTTTTAGTTTAGGTAGAATATTGCAAATTAAGTGTTAGTTTGAGTATATACTTAATCCGGATTTAATGCAAGTAGATGTGAGAGGGAATTAATCACTCAAAAAAGATGGGTTGTGGTGTAGGAACTGAAAGAAAACAGTTCAAGGCAAGCCACTATAGAAGGTAATTAACAGTTATATATGGTAAATGAGACTTTTAGTCTCTTTCCAAAACTTTGCTCATTAGCCATTTATATTTTAGTTTGTTAGAATATTTTTCTAATTTAAAATAAATATATAAAAGAAAACTGTTCTAAAAGACTAAACATGATTGATTAACAGGAATTCATACCTATAGAGTTTATGGTTGTTTCTTTTATTGGCATTCACACAAATATAATTGAAACATCATGACAGTGGACAGATTGCATAGTGTTCTTCACAATAAAAATTCAGCAGAACAATATATACTAGAATCTTTATATTTCATAAAGAATAAAAAAATATATTAGCTAGTAATTGATAGAGCAGGTCAAAGATGGCTCCAGCCAAAAATAAAAAACTGGCAAGTATGACCAGTCAAGCAAATTATTTAGCCTCCATGGCCCATCTATATGGTCCCAACTCCCATGCAAATATGTTCCTCCAGGCGTCAGTGAAAATTACTGTTATCATCATCTTCTAGTCTCTCTTCTTTCATTGGGTACTGGATATAATTAATCACGTGGCTTAAAACAAATCTGCATTCCTGATGAAGAATCTTACTGCTCACCCAGCTTTAATGCACAGTCAAATGCATCCAGATTCATTGCATGAGCCAAGCAATGCATTTTTGCATGCAATTCCCACGAATCTTCTTCCTTTCGTCTTTAAGGATAAAGTTTTGTGTGGCCGAGCAGATAAAGTTGGACTTTGAATTTGTTGTTTTTAGACAACTCGTGTGGACATTGAGGACCCGTACGCAGGCAAGTGGCTTATAGAGTTAAAAATAAAACATTAAAAACCAAAAAAAAAAAAAAAAAACAAACAAAAAGTTGTCATTTTTTTAAAAAAAGTTGTAAAGGCAGCCTATGAATTGCAATTTCAGTAGATTGAAACAACGTTTTACAAAGATGTGCACAAATTTGTAACGAATGCCAAAAGTAGACGTGAGACTGTTGTAGATTTTTTTAGGCGTTGGTCCAATTAAAGCTTGGGAATGTTGCCAAGAAGTTGCCGAGCTTTTAATCATGAAAAGATTAATGTTATTTAGCATTTTTAAATGTTTATTTCTTAACATTTTATTTTTTATTTTTGAAAAAAATAAATAAATTAAATGTGAATTGTTACATAAAAAAAAATACTAAAGGAGACTTCACAAAACCTTTCTGAACTTTTACGTGTTTTGAAAATACTCTTGAAGTTCAAAATCACTCAATTAAGAGTATCAAAAATTCAATTTCGAACTATTATCCTCTTTTTGTTATAATTTTTCGTTAAATCTTATCAAAATTCTTAAAATACAATTTTTATTATAAAAAAATAAAATAAAAAATTATAAAGATTCATATGTTTATTTTATTTATAAAAATATCTTTGCAACATTTTTCCATCTTTGCAATTTTTTATATATATAAAAAAAAATAGGGATATTTTGGATATTTTGACAAAAATTAACAAAAAAATCTCAATAAAATGGAATTTTGAAAGATAGTAAAAGTTTAATGAGAGTAACTTCTATAAGGTCTTGACACAAATTAACACATTTGTGCCCTCCAATGAGGGCTTGCCATATCAACGTGGAACACCTTAAAAAAAAATAAACAAAAACACTAGATTTTTAAATTCATATTCTTAAAAATAGAAAACCTAAAAAAAACTTATTTCCTACTTTTCCTATTCATCTACCCAAACCTGCCATCCACCGCCATCATCCACGACTCCAGTCAGCCCTCATTTTTTTTGGTGAAGCCCATGAATGCAGCAAAAAGAAACCTGAAAGCACGAACATTGAAAGAAGCACCAAGGTTAGTAAGATGCTCGAGTCCATTGCCAATCAATGAATCAGCAGAAAGCAAATATAAGGCAACCAAAAATGGTGACTTTAGAAAGATAACACAAAAAGCAGAGAAATTTTTGTTTTTGCAATATGCTCGGTTCTTGGAGAGAGAGAGAGAGAGAAATAACTGGTGTGGAGGAGCGTCATGGGTGGCGTCGTGGCTGTTCGGCATTGTCTGGGCTGGCTGGATGTAATAAAGTGCTTTTAGGATTGCGTTTTTTAAAAAATAGTCATTTCTAAAATTTGCATTTTCAAATCACATGTAATAAAGTGCTTTTGTGAAAACATATAATTTTAAAAGTTAAACTGCGATTTTAAAGATAAACCTGTAATTTTGTCAAATACTTAACTGCGTTTTAAAAATTATATTTTTAAATTGCAAATTTTAAAATCACAAATTCAAACGGACATGTAGAGAATAATATATGTATTGCATGGAACTCTCGTCTTAGTCTGTGAATTGGTTCAAAAGTGTTGGGCCAATATGGCTGTATTAATTTGAATGTTTTTATTTAAGGTTAGTGTGACAAATGCTTTGTTTGTAACAAAAAAGATGATGCCATGACGAATCTTACGATGAGAAAGAATATTATTAAGTGGCAATTATAAATGGAAAGATATCTGAGATGTGAAAACTCGTTCCGAATTAAAGAAAGAAATTACTTTTACATGTGTGTATATAATGATCAGAGAATAATGAAAATATTTTGAAATTTTTTAGCATGTGTTTAACTGTTTAAGTAATATATTTTTAAGATATTCAAGCAGTAGATTAGAGATAGTATGGTACCAACTCGGAGAATGAAGTGCAACCATTGCATGTGGTCTATCACACAACAGTTCCCACGTAACAATAACAAAATATAAATAAAATAAAATATTCACTTTTATTGAAGTGTTATTTCAAAAACAAATTTATCTATTTGATTGTTTTCAAATGAATACCACGCCTTATGAAACAGATGTCACTAAATCAACCTCTCATCTTTCCTCCCTTTGTGTGACTTGTGTCTGTGTGGACATGTAAAAACAAAAACAAAAAACAAAAAACAAAAATCATCTATTTGATTGATAGTCACAAAATAACAAGTGAAAGAAAATTTTGAAGTCCACGAAAATTACGAACTTTTTCTTTTTTATGAAAGTAATTCTCTCTTGAACCTTTCAAAAAAAAAAAAAAAAATTCTCCCCTGAAAAAATGTGTTTAACTCAACCATTTTAAAACAGTTCGGTATATTACTTATTGAATTATAAACCTTTTATTTGAGTTATGTTATTATGAAAGCCCTAGTCGCTTCCAATGCTCTTTTGATTAATTCTCTTGTTAGATTAACAGTGCTCAAAATTTTCTTGTAATTCTTGGCGCCTCTGAGTCATACAAGTTAACTAACCTAGCCCTTACGAACTAGGAGTGTTACACATATTATGTTATTTACTGTGTTGAAAATGCTTCCACAACGCATTCACTTTCATTTCATCATTTGAGACACTTCGATCCGGAACCAGCTTTGGAACAAGAGCCCTACCCTCAAGCATGCTCACCACTGCAGACATGGTAGGCCGAACTGTTGGGGAAACATTAGTGCATAAAAGAGCCACATTGATAGTCACCATAACCTCTTCTGTCTTGAAGTTTGAGCCCAACCTTGGATCCACCAGTTCCAATAAACTCCCTTTCTCTTTTAAAACAAGTGCCTGCAAACAGACAACATGCTACTAATCAAGAATTTGTGAACTCTAGTAGGAAAAGAAGAATTCAAGAAACAAATAAAGTTGGAGTTGATTCTTCATTTAGAAAGAGTGGAAGAGTTTGCCTCAACATTGCATCAACTTTCTAGCTCAACAAATATGACAATTGGATATTCAACATGAAACATCTCCGTAATTAAATTCTAAGATTTT